>NC_081775.1:32123657-32153657 GCF_963082965.1 Carassius carassius | reverse complement strand
CCCTTTGTGTAATAAGTTACAGAAACTGTTAAACGCACCAACTTAAATAATAAAATACACTTACTGGTGGTGATCCATAAACAACGCCTTTTCCAGACAAAGAGGGAACTACTCCATCTTTCAGGAATAATCTTTGTGTGAATCCGACATTAAACTGATTGAGATTGAGGAAGCTGTCCTCAGCAAAATGTGCTGCACATAGTTTTACATGTGGATTATAATTTTCAGGAACCGAGTTAAACATAAATTGTAACCATTAATCTCCAAGTACAGCATCCCTGGGAAGCCCAAACAAAGATGATTGGACTCCGAGATGAAAATAACAGCGTTTCGACGACATGGCGACAAACACAACTCTTCCTCTTCTCCGTCGGAGCGCAACAAGACCACGCCCCCTGTTTGTGTATTCCTGTGGGCGGAGCTTAGTCAAAAAACTGTGTTAGTGACGTCATTACTGCAGGAACTAGAGGGATGTAGTCCAAATGGGTCGTTCGTTGGAGGCGAATTCTGTTTAATAAAATATCTACCTTGGCATTGAACTTTGAGCTTTAGAATTTAACAGATATTATTTATACTCTAACAACAACATTACACACTAACTAAAGTTTAAAACACGAAGAACGGGACCTTTAAATGACAAAAGCTTTTATTAAATAAAAACTGAAAATATACAAAAAAAAATAGTTTTCAATAGTATAAACTGTATAAAACAACACAGTAGCACAAACACACATGTACGTTTTACTGAAGTAATCGTGGTTTATGCTGATATACGAGTATAAACTGGAAGACTCGTGTGAATCATGTGATAACTGATTCACTCTCTGACAGTCCAGCTGCACAAAAGAACGAATGCAAATGTCCTGCGTGTGTTTGACTGCATCTGATCAGTGTTCAGCCGCCTGCTGACATCACATCAACACCGTGTACTGCTCTGTCTGTGTGTGTGTGTGTGTGTGTGCAGGAACAAAAACCCCAGAGACGCTCCTGTGTGTGTGTGTGAGAGAGAGAGAGAGAGAGTCTGTAATTGACCTATAAATTATAGACACAGAGGAGGATGGGGCGAGTGAGAGCCACAGGTCTGCAGAGAGAGAGAGAGAGAGAGAGAGAGAGAGACGCATCTACTGGTTGAGCTGGAGGAGGGCGAGACACACTAGATTAAGGTTAGTCAAACGCTGTGGCTACAGAAAAGGCTCAGCCTTGGAACGATCCATTGGGAGTATGAAGGTCCTGTGGAATCACAATGGCAGCAGATGGAGGAGGAGGAGGATAAACACACACACACACACACACACACACACACACAGCTTCAAATGTACTGTGAACACCAGCACAACCTGACCTCTTCACCCAAAACATCAGTAAATCATGAAACCACAGAGAACTGAGAGAAAAAAAAAATAGACACTGTTTTGGATAAAGAAATATTTACAATATTCAATACTACTACTATCATGTACAAAATCAGTACTGTTTAAATAATTTTTTCACATTAATGTTATTTAATAATATGTTACATTTTTATCTTATTAATAAAATGTTGATTTTGAATTACAGTAACGTAATAAGGAATATACTTTCACATGCATTTATGTAATTTAAGAATTTATTGCAGTCTTTACAGTCTATGTACAACATTTATAAGCAGCGTAAATACCAATATGTAAATTTTACCATTTAAGATATATATTTTACTTAACATATTAAATTATTCTTCTTAGTAAATTAATAAGATTGTCATTTTTGCTTTACAGTAATGAGGATTTGGGATTAATGAGTAATAATTGGATTTGAGGAACTCAATGCAAAACATCGCCTTCATTAACCAAAATATTTTTGTGTTTCATGATGAATTTGTACATTTTGACAGTTGAACTGAATTATGAATAATTAAACTAGTCTGATTTACAGCTTTCAGATATAATAGATTTGACAATTATTGAACCAAATCTGAATCAACATCGATCTGAACACTACTGTCTTCTCCAGAGCTGAAACTCTCGTATTTAATGAAGTTTCCGTCACTGATTGTTATTTTCCTCTCCATCTCTGTGAAATCTGTTTTGTATAAAGTGCTATAGAAATACAGTAGACTTGAATATTTCTTGTTGATGTAGTGGTGAATTATGTTCACAGCACATCTGACCATCACAGGAGGGAGGGAGGGGGAGGAGCCTGTGTGAGTATTAATGAGGGGGAGGGGCATGTGTGAGTATTCATGAGGGAGAGGAGCATGTGTGAGTATTAATGAGGGAGAGGAGAATGTGTGAGTATTAATGAGGGAGAGGAGAATGTGTGCGTATTAATGAGGGGGAGGAGCCTGTGTGAGTATTAATGAGGGAGAGGAGAATGTGTGCGTATTAATGAGGGGGAGGAGCCTGTGTGAGTATTAATGAGGGAGAGGAGCATGTGTGAGTATTAATGAGGGGAGGAGCATGTGTGAGTATTAATGAGGGGGAGGGGCATGTGTGAGTATTCATGAGGGAGAGGAGCATGTGTGAGTATTAATGAGGGGGAGGAGCCTGTGTGAGTATTAATGAGGGAGAGGAGCATGTGTGAGTATTAATGAGGGGAGGAGCCTGTGTGAGTATTAATGAGGGAGAGGAGAATGTGTGCGTATTAATGAGGGGGAGGAGCCTGTGTGAGTATTAATGAGGGAGAGGAGCATGTGTGAGTATTAATGAGGGGAGGAGCATGTGTGAGTATTAATGAGGGGGAGGGGCATGTGTGAGTATTCATGAGGGAGAGGAGCATGTGTGAGTATTAATGAGGGGAGGAGCCTGTGTGAGTATTAATGAGGGAGAGGAGCATGTGTGAGTATTAATGAGGGGAGGAGCATGTGTGAGTATTAATGAGGGATAGGAGCATGTGTGCGTATTAATGAGGGGGAGGAGCCTGTGTGAGTATTAATGAGGGAGAGGAGCATGTGTGAGTATTAATGAGGGGAGGAGCCTGCATGAGTATTCATGAGTGGGAGGGGTCTGCATGAGTATTATGAGCTTGGTAATATGTTAAGCAGAAAGGAAATATCTGAAGAGCGTTTGCCACAATAGTCTGAAAAAAGCAAAAGCAGTGAACAGAAAAGCCATGCATCATAAAGCAAACAATATAATCACACAGATCCAGCAGAACTCAGAGCAACCCATATTCAATCATAAATGAACAAAGCCTTTGAGAAGAAGCTGATGTGATGTGTAAGCCTGGGTTCAGTACCGCGGTAAACACTGTAACCCAGGCTCAGACGTCAGCAGTGATGCGATTCTGCCATTGTGTGTGTTGAACGCGTGAGCTGCTTCCAGCGCTGATGTCTGTCAGGAGATTAAACGCTTCGTTACTGATAATCAATTGGTGCTAAAGAGCTCAGCGCATCGATCTGATAAATGCTGCAATCGTTCTGTCGTTCAAGCTTATACTGTAAGCGGAAGGATGTCAAATACAGGCTAATTAGAGTTAACTAAAACTGTAGAAAACTATTTGTCACTTAAAATATAATATAGTTATGCTCACAAGACTGATGCTGTGATTTAGAGTAAAATACAACATATTTCCTATATCTCCAACAGTAACTCAATGCCAAGATCAGGAATTTGATTCTCAGGGAATGCATGAACTGATCAAATGTAAACTTTAAATGCAAAGCGAGTTGCTTTGGATAAAAGCATGATCTGTCAGATGCATCCATGTAAAGATGTCATTAGACTCTGAACTGACTCTGAATCTGACTCTGAATCTGACTCTGAATCTGACTCTGAATCTGAATCTGACTCTGACTCTGAATCTGACTCTGAATCTGAATCTAACTCTGACTCTGACTCTGCGAGGGTTTGGCGTGTGTCTGCAGACGCTGGAAGCAGCTGGTTCCTCCACAGGATGATCGTTCCCAGGCTTACCGGCGCTCTCCTGCTGCGTCTCGGAGGGAGCGGACACATGCGGGTCACTCGGATCGCCCTGCGGCTCGGACTCTTTCGGCTTGACCCTGCGGCCCCGGAGCAGAGGGCCCCCAGCGGAGAGAGGAGGGACGGTGGTGAGGAGGCCTGCTGGAGCACAGCACACATCAACATCTGTCTCACACACAACACACACCTCCTATTTCACATCATCTGTGTTCCACCTCCACTGATTGATTTATTTGCTGATTATGTGCGTAACTAGACGAGTAATTTACAGTAAGCTGCTCATAATCACAGAATAAACTCCATGATGTTAGACTCATGTATGACCTGAAGATGAACTACACTCTTAAAAGTGCTAAAAAAGTTCTTCACAGCGATGCAATAGAAGAAATATTTTTGGTTCCACAAAGAACCATCTCTGTCTTACCTGTTTATAATCTGAAGAACCTTCTTCCACCACACAGAAGCTTTTGTGAAACAGATGTTAAAGGTTCTTTATGGAACCATTTAGACACAACAGGTTCTTCTATGGGATCGTGAAGCACCTTTATTTTTATTAAGAGTGCATTAGCTCAAACGGTCACATGAAATTAAACCAAATGCTGCAATGATTATCAAGACGAACCCAACTCGAATCAATCTGACCTAACTAGAGATAACACAGCTGTAACACTAACAAACAACTAGTTAACTCTTCCCCAAAACTGCAGATCTTGAAGGATGATGAAAAGCTAATAATTAATTCAATAAAAACAAAACACTTATAAGGATTAACAATTGTATTTTTATGATATATAATTGTATTCTATATATATTATGTAAACAATATTATTTAGATGAATAAATTGTTATTAAAAGATTTTTAATAATTTTTTTTAAATATCTTGAAACAAAACAAACCAAAATAAATTGATTTATCTACACACATAAAAAAATAACACAATTAATATTAATATTAATATTTTTACAGTACACACACACACACACACACACACACATATATATATATACACACACAACACAATGTTTGGTCATGTTGAGCATTAACTGGCATATTTTGGACATGTGAATATGTTGTTAAACTCTTGAAGTCTTCTAGGTCAGAGGGGTTTGGCTGAAGAAGTTTGTGAACCGCTGGACTAGTTTAACTCAGTTTAATCCACAGATAAACCTTCTCTGTGCCGGTGGCCACTGTTTATCGTCTCCCAGCCGCAGTCATTAACATGATTTATTTAAGAAACGCCACGGGCCGCGAGATCAGTGTGACAGCTCTATTTTATAATTCATTTTCCACAGCCAGAAGAAGAGCCGACGAGGACGATGACACACATACGAGAGGAAATCAGCTCCCAGCAGCCAGCGTCCTTTAACTAGTGAAACAGAACGGGAAGCCAGCCGTCCAGACGGAGGAATATGTGCTTATAAAGCTAAACAGGCACACGTATGAGAGGTTTATGAAGGAAAAGGAAACATCAAACACATTCACACACAGAATAAATGAAGTACTGGAGGGACAGACACACAGATGCTAATGAAGCTCAGGAGAAGATGGTTAATATCAATAATAAACACCAGCGCATGTAGGTCACAATCACTGCTTCAGCCAATCAGATTCACTCTGGCTGCCGGGGGAGGCCTGCCAATCATGTGTGTGTGTGTGTGTTTGTGTGTGTTTAGCCTGATTGTATTTCATGAATAATTTCTGCTGGTCTTGGGAGAACCCCTGAGTGTTTATTCCCTGTAAACTGTCATTTGCATTCGACTGTTTCTAACCCACAATCCTTTGCTCTACGAAGCGCTGAGATCCTTCCAATTAGTGAATGAAAGGTCAGAGCGACTCTAACTACATCTACACACAGGAAACACGGGAGACACTGACCGCGTGCAGCATTCTGGGTAATATCGCTCACACCCTGCTGCCTGCGCTGATGCTCTACAAGAAAACGAATCAGAGAAATGAAACGTTTGCAAACAGAGAGTCAGATAACGACGAGAGAGATGAGAGAAGAAGAGCTTTACTCACCATTGAGAGCCACGAACGAATCTGGAGACAAATGAAAAACCTGTTAATTGGTTGAAATGTAATTGTCTCTCTCACACACACACACACACACACACACACACACACACACACACACATCATTTATTACTGAATTAAACTAACGACACATTTAAAACTGCGGCAGCAGAAGATTTAACAGCATCATACCAGAGCTCAGAAATAACTCGAGTGTGTCTGAAGATGACTGAAGACTCGTTCACACCAGTGCTGATAACATAACCATAAATATGAAGATTTACCAATCAAAACTACACGTCCACAAGACAACTACAATTCTTCTCTTACTCAGGGTTTGTGTCTTGTGTTCTAGTATAAATATATAAATCTTCTTGAATCAAGATGCATTCACTGTACAAGTAACATGATTTAAGATATTATGTCTTGTTTCTAAAAAAATAATAATCAAAATTGGTCGTTTTTGCTTAAATAAAAAAGCACAAATATCTGCCAATGGGGTAAAAAAATTATAATCTTAATTCAAAGGTTAAACAAGATAATTTTTTGCCCCCTTGGCAAATATATAGCTTTTGTTTTTAAATAAAAACTTTTTTTATATATATATCTTTTACAGAAAACAAGACCTAATATCTTGTGTAAAGACACTGATAGCTGAAACTAACGAAATCTGTGTGCGGAAGTGTTTCACTCCAATGCGAAATTTGAGATTGCATAAATTCATTTTAGAATGACAAAACTTCGCCAAAGATACGGCACTTAAACAATATCATTGAAATCACTGACAGCCAATCAGAATCCATTCTGCTGTACAGAGCTTGTGCATTTAAAGGGACAGACGATAAAACTGCAGTGTCATTGGGATAAACAAATATAAAAAACTCTGAGAATATCAAGCCCAGGCTACAACAATCATGATAACGACAGTGTTGTTTTGTTGTTCAATGATGTAAACTTACATGAGCAACTTGAAAATGGATTAAGGCTAGAAGGGATACAGCTGCGGCTACTAGGCATCCCCACATAAATAAAGCATAATTAATCACAATGTATGACAATAATTACTGTTTTTGCATTATTGTAAGGGGTAGGTTTAGGGTTGGGGTAGGTGTAGAAGCTGTATCCCTTTCAGCCACAACCTTGAAAATGAGTTAAATCTGTTAGCAAAACCCAAATTAATCAATTCTTATTAGAATAGCAATTATTGGAATCAATTTCCAGCTGATGAATAATTAAAACATTGACAGCCAATCAGAATCCATCCTGCTTTAAAGAGCACAAGCATCTAATATAGTCGTCGCTGTAGTCCCTGGTGTGAACGAGTCCTCTTGTCAAGTGCAGAAGTGTGTGTGTGAGTGCATGTGTGTGTGTGTGTGTGTGTGTGGGTGTGTGTGGGTGTGGGTGTGAGTGTGAGTGAGTGCAGCTGTGTCTGAGTGTGTGTGAGTGTGTGTGTGAGTGCAGCTGTGTCTGATGAACATCCAGCGCTCAGTAAACGGGTTCTGCTTACTTTGGCAGTCACCCAGTCCATCTGTGTTGCCCTGTTCCACGTCCTGTTCGAATGGCCATCTGTGCACACACACACACACACGCAGTGAGCAAGTCACTTCAACATCTCCATTTCACACTCAATGACTTCAATCTCAACTACATTTTCAAACAATATTAATACATGTTTGGGTGAATCAATCATTCAAACAATATCATGAGAAAATGAAGCAGAAAACAGGATTGTAAATGTGATGTGAATATTAATAAAAACTCCACAGATGTTTATTTCTGAAGTTTCACTGATGCTGGTTGGATTGTGATAAAGAGCGGCCCGTTATCATTCAGACTGTCCAATTTAAAACCGGACGGATGGCTGCCCTACTTCTTTCTCAGGGTCCATTTCATAAAAAGCTTTTTCTGAAACGATGGGGAAAGCATCAAGTCAAAAGCCTTTGAATTGCAGACACAGATCGTATCCCATAATCCTTCACTTTACAGAAATTGCACAAACCGATCTCACATAAGCTTTGTACAGCTCGCTTTCTGAAGTGGAAATCTCAATCAGAACAGAAATAATAATAACATCGTATAAAATGTACGCTGATGAGCTCACATGACGACGGCAGCGGAAACATGCAGTGCGTTCAATATGCTATATTAATAAATAGATGAGTTATGGAGGCTTTCTGGGGTCAAACACTCTTTTCCAGATGAGAAACTCCAGCAGCTCAAACCACAATGCGAGGAAAGACTGACATCAGTGCTTGGCACACACAATCTATAATTACAGACTGAAAATGAGCTGCTTACTTTGTGTCCGATGAGATTTCTTTACAGGCGCCCTCTGACACCCAGCCACAGTACGGGTCCCTGGAGGCGATACAGGACCTGAGAGAGACACACATGAGGGGTAAATGTGGAGAAAAGCCAGCGGTCTGTGTGAACAGTTCAAATAGAGAGAAAGAATACGCACTTTTTGCACTTTCCATGACGTTCACAGCGGGACAGCGGGACTTTGACCACACATGAGGTGAAGGCCACAAACAAAGAGTGACTCCTGCTGTCGATCTGCATGCTGATGATGCGCTTGTCCTCCACGCCATCAATGCTGCACCTGAACACCACAGATTCACATCAGATTCACTCCAGATCATTCGACAGATTCACATAAGGTTAAGTCAGATCATGACAGATCATTCGACATATTCACGTCAGATAACTTGACAGATTCACACTAGATCAATCTTCAGTTTCACACCAGATCACTTGACAGATACACATCAGAGCACTCTTCAGATTCACACCAGAGCAATCTTCAGATTCACACTAGATCACTCATCAGATTCACACCAGATCACTCGACAGATTCACACCAGAGCACTCTTCAGATTCACACTAGATCACTCTTCAGATTCACACCAGATCACTCTTCAGATTCACACCAGATCACTCGACAGATTCACACCAGAGCACTCGACAGATTCACACCAGAGCACTCTTCAGATTCACACTAGATCACTCTTCAGATTCACACCAGATCACTCTTCAGATTCACACCAGATCACTCTTCAGATTCACACCAGATCACTCTTCAGATTCACACCAGATCACTCGACAGATTCACACCAGAGCACTCGACAGATTCACACCAGAGCACTCTTCAGATTCACACTAGATCACTCTTCAGATTCACACCAGATCACTCTTCAGATTCACACCAGATCACTCTTCAGATTCACACCAGATCACTCTTCAGATTCACACCAGATCACTTGACAGATTCACACCAGAGCACTCTTCAGATTCACACTAGCGCACTCATCAGATTCACACCAGAGCACTCGACAGATTCACACCAGAGCACTCTTCAGATTCACACTAGATCACTCATCAGATTCACACCAGATCACTCGACAGATTCACACCAGATCACTCTTCAGATTCACACCAGATCGCTCTTCAGATTCACACTAGATCACTCGACAGATTCACACTAGATCACTCGACAGATTCACACTAGATCACTCGACAGATTCACACTAGATCACCATAAGACTCACACCAGATCACTCGACAGATTCACACCAGATCACTCGACAGATTCACATCAGATAACTCAACAGATTTACATCAGATCACTCAACAGATTCACACCAGATCACTCATAAGAGTCACACCAGATCACAACAGATTCATACCAGATCACTCGTCAGATTCACACTAGATCACTTGACAGATTAACACTAGATCACTCTTCAGATTCACACCAGATCACTCGACAGATTCACACCAGATCACTCGACAGATTCACACTAGATCACTCGACAGATTCACACTAGATCACCATAAGACTCACACCAGATCACTCGACAGATTCACACCAGATCACTCGACAGATTCACATCAGATAACTCAACAGATTTACATCAGATCACTCAACAGATTCACACCAGATCACTCATAAGAGTCACACCAGATCACAACAGATTCATACCAGATCACTCGTCAGATTCACACTAGATCACTTGACAGATTAACACTAGATCACTCTTCAGATTCACACCAGATCACTCGACAGATTCACACCAGATCACTCGACAGATTCACACCAGATCACTCAACAGATTAACACTAGATCACTCTTCAGATTCACACCAGATCACTCGACAGATTCACACCAGATCACTCGACAGATTCACACCAGATCACTCAACAGATTCACACTAGATCACTCGACAGATTCACACCAGATCACTAGACAGATTTACATCAGATCACTCATAAGATTCACACTAGATCGCAACAGATCACAACAGATTGACAGATAATGACTCTAATGTCTTCTCTACTTTTAAATATACAAAAAATTTCTGAGCCAAAACTGTAGTAAATTCGATAAATGTTTTTTTTACTGTAGACTCACATTTGCTTCATGTGAAAAGTTTGTTGCTTTGCATCCAGTTATGCTAAAAACCTAAGCTTGTTACTATTCAGAAATGTATATTTATGATCATTGTTAAAAAAACAATGCAAGCATCTCTCCAATATTCAAGCAATAATCCAGTATATTGGTTTGTACATGGTAAATCGCAATACTGTGGTACTGCTGTGTTGCTTTAATAAAAAAAATATATTTTCCACTTTGCTTACTAATCCAGTCCTCTCGCAAACCTGGCATTATGCATTACACATATTGTTAGCTCTTAGACAAATTGATTTGCTCCTCTTTTGTTAATAACTTTGGATAAAAGCATCTTCTAAATGCTAAAATGCTAATAAAGCAGATAAACATTTTAGCGAAGAGGTTAAATGCAGCATCAATGTCCTCAAAAAGCCTGGTGGGCAGCGCTTGCCTGTTCATTCCACTGTGAGGTGGCCATCAGACTCTCTGTTTACTTTAATCATTCAGTGAGGCCTGGCGGTCCAAACCAGCAGTGCTCTTTAATTTACTAACCACACGCTGTAACCTGATAAACGGGTGTAAATGACAGAGCGGCTCATCCTAATGGAATACACACTTCTCTGGGTTGTAGACGCTCAGCTCCTCCAGAAACAGGCTGTCGTTCAGGAAGCCACTCCGCATCTTGGCCAGGAACTTCAGCACGATTCCTCGCTCTGATCCCAGGAAAACTACGGTGTGGTTGTGATGAGGGCCGGCGGCGTTATCCACGGCTATACGTGTCAGACGATATCTGCCAGAGACACAGAATACAGGTTACAATGCAGTCTTAATTTCATTCATGAAAACTATGACTATGAACAAAGACAAGACTGACATTACTAAACACTGTAACTATCAACTTGCATTATCTTTGATGAAAAACAAGACTAAAATGTATCTATTTTCTTCAACAAAAAAAGAAAAAGACTAGAAAAAACATCTCAACCTCCACATGTTTTCATGATTGTCTTAAGTGATTTCTCAAATGACACCAATCATGATCAGTAATCACCATTATAAGTTTGAGGAGAATAATTGTGATTATCAGTTTGACCATTATGCAGCAGGACTAAAATGTCTAAAACTAGACTAAAATTCTAAAATTTAGTAAATATGACCATTGACAACAAAACCAATCATATGGGGCAGTTTTGAAAAAAATAAATAAATTTTGAAATTGAGATTTATACATCCTTTGAAAGATAAATTAATGCACTTTCCATTATTACATGGTTTGTTAGGATAGGACAATATTTAGCAGAGATTAAACTAATTAAAAATCTGGAATCTGAGGGTGCAAAAAAAAAAAATTAACATTCTTAGAAATGCATATTACTAATCAAAAATTAAGTTTTGATATATTTAGAGTAGGAAATTTGATATTCTAATTATTTTTGACATAAAAGAATAATCTATTATTGTTGGCTATAGCTACAAATCTACCTGTGCTATACTTATGACTGCTTTTGTGCTCCAGGGACACATATAATGAAAACTAAAAAGGACATTCAACACAGGACTAAGATTAAAAACGATGAACAAAATGAACTCTATTACAATGAAATTTCCATTGATTTTCAGACTCGTCTCTCGCTTAAAGAATTAAAGCGTTATCTGGCAACTGTCATTCCAATTAGCAGCTCATCTCAGTGTTAATCAAATGTGTGTATAATTTCCAAAACCGTATGCAAATACATTTTCAGAGTGATTAAAACTGGCAAGATGGAAATTAGACGACAAATAAATTATACATGTTTTTTCATCTTTCCAAATCTGTGCAGTCTTTGAAGCCGAGAGAAACGGATACAGGCACTTTTTCAATAACTCTGTTTTACTGGGGCAAATTTACACAAACCCAAATGAGCAGAAACTTATCAGACTGAAAGCAGACGTCGTTTCAAAGAGCCTCGTTCTGCTAGAACAGATAATTCTCCCATAATCCACTTCATTATAGGAAGACAGACGGCAGTCTTTCACTGTGCTTTTGCTTTTTATAGAGAAACATCATCTTTCCTTCAGGGTCGAGCTGATATAATATAATGATTCATGAAATATCTCCAGATACTCATGAATCACTCAGGCTTCGTGTCTGAATCTCATGCAAATGACTCGATTCATTCACGCAAGTGAGCAGCGCTTATGAAGATGGGCACCAATCCATATTTGCATGACAATAATGTCCATGCATAATTCACGTCTTAGAAGGACCTCTGACCGTCTCGACTCACCGAACCATCGTCTTGAGGAACCACGGCCGATTGGCGATGGAAGGAGCGGCTTCGTCCATCAGCGGGTGAAGCTTGATGAAGTTCAGCGTTTCATCCGGGAACTCGTTGGACACTTTGTATTTCTCTCCAGAGGAAGCTCCAGCACAGACGCCAGGCCTGAAGACGACAGAGGAACATCAAACATCTCTACCTACTGCATCAGTAATATGAACATCTCAATGCTACAATCACAACAACAAGCTTAAATCACTGATATTAATATGTTGCCTTGAACTGAACGGTAAAGAATCTCAGCTGCCTGCGATAAATATGCTGAATGAAGGAAGGTTTATGGTTCTGCGCTGCTGCTGAATGGGAAATATATTGCTTTATTCCCACCACAGAGGAAACAGAATTACATTGAGACGCAGTTGGCACAGTCGCTCTCATTAACACTTGACCTCGTTTCACACAAACACATAATTTTATGTTAATCAGCGCAGGCGATAGTCCCGCCGTTCGTGACACAAAGACAAGCCATATGGAAGCAGATCTCCGCTTGGTAAGAACGGTCCTGTGAGATGATTTAAAGATGATTTAATCAGCGGCTGCATCTGGAGGATCAGGTTATGTGCTCGCAAACACTTGTGCGTACACAACAGGGACAATACATGTAAATAGAATACAATAAAATAATGAATAAAAATATGATATAATCTAAAAATAAAATGATACAAACATTTAATTAAAATTGTATATTTAGTAGTTAATTATTAAATTTTAATCATTTAAGTAATTTTAAGACTATACATGAATGCATGCATTTGTGTTGATTATCCCTGAACATGTTGATTACAGTCGTCAACATTTAAAGTGGATCAGAACCTTTCATCAAAGGTGTCCTGAAACCAAAATGCGTTCGTGTCTTACGACAACTTTGATGAACTTCTTTTATCTACTTCAGGGTTGTAACAGGACGCTGAATTATTTTCTATAAGTCAGAGATCCATAATTGCTGACTGCATTATGGTTTCATATCTAGTATAATGCTGGATTGAGCTGCAAGACCGCACAGGTGAACAGAGTAAAGGTTTTAGATATCACCACACTTCCCCATTTGATCAAACACAGTACATTAAGAAAACTGTTTTGTATTACAGGTTTTCTGAAAATATGTAATTGAGAGATAGTTATATATGCACTGATTTCCATACAGCATTGGATAAATCCAAGAAAATAATTCTAGTCATATTAGAGTCAAAGGCTTTTCCAAAGGGATTTCTCTTTTTATCACTCCATGATTCGGAAAATATTTTCAACAGACGGAAAACAAACACGTTTTTAGGAGTGAAATGTTGTATAAATCAGTGTAAATGAAATATGAACAAACCTTCAGAATATAGAGAGGAATAAAATGGTGAAGTTTGATGATTGTAAGAGAAAGATATGGATTGGGATTAAAATCTACAGCCACAAATAGATAAAATGCAATAAAATAAACACTTAAATGTGTGTTTTGCATGTTTTATTTAGACTAGACTGAAAGAAGACATGATTAGGAAGCAAAATAGAGCTCAAACCTGAGCATAAACGCTGGTTTGGTCTGCAGTGTCTGGCCGCTGAACGTCCAAGAGCTGGACTGAGAGAGAAACATAACAGAGGTGTGTGGGATGGATACCTGGGTCTGGGCACCTTCTCCTCTGGGACGGGGGTCCAGGTGGAATCGGGCGACTTCTGCTCTTTGAAGCGTCCGGTGAAGGCCGCTGCGATCTCCTGCATGTCGTACGCACAGACGGCCGATCCCGGGATACTGCAACACACCGACACACGCTTTCAGCAACATAACAGAAGTGTGAATCACTCCGACTCGGACACGAGCGGCACACAAGGATGAATTGTGAATCTGAGTCAGACTCTGACTAACAGGGTCATTGTGTGTCGCCTTCACATCAACATGAGTTCAGTCACAGGAATCTGCTGGATCTCGATGCTGATAAACCAAGTCTTATCTGCTGTTATCTGTTCTAGAGCTGTCGAAATGGCTGAAAAAATAGATAGGAATTCTGACTGCCCTTAATCTGTACCTGTTGTACGGCGTGGAGAAGGTGGCCATGACCACGTCTCGGCCGCTGATGTGGATGACGTCGGTGACGGCCTGCAGGATGTTGAAGTAGAAGTGTGAGTCTCCAGGGATGGAGCAGTTGAGCCGTGTCTTCAGGAAGGACGTCCACTGTTTCTCCAGCACTCGCTGAGATCCGCCGCGGTCGTTCTTACACACACGAGCCACTCGTGGAAACACCACCTGATCAGACACACACATTAAACACGTCCTACACACACGTCACGCTCTCAAAACACTCGAATCGCTTCAGGAGAATCAAACTGAGTCTGGATTCTGTATTTCTGTCCCTGATAGAGTTTGGGTTTCTTGTTCCTGTCACCATTGGCTTGACTGTGGATCACCGGTCATCTCTTCTTCTTTACTACTAGTTACAGCAGCAAATAAACACGAACCAACATCAGAGGAATCAGAACAGCTCACTGAAACGAATCATGAATCATGTGATTCAACTGCAGAAAGAGGCCAAAAAAAACAGCTTAATGTCACCTAACATCAACATTTTATGAATGACTAAACGGGTTTATTGTACTTTACAGGATCAGTCGAGAGAGATAAAAATGGACATGTACTGGACATGATATATATATATATATATATATATATATATCCAAGCTTGTGATTCAAAATCAAATCAGAAAATTAGTCAGTAATAGTGTTGATCTGAATGCATTAGCACTATCAGATGAGAAAACTTGATCTGAACTGATCTGAATAATGACTCTGTTGTCTTTTACAGAACTGCTTTATAGCTGAAATCAGTTTAGTTTGGTAACTGATGAATTTTACAGTTTCTGAACTGTTCTGATTTGATGAAGTTTGAGTCATTGATTCTGTACTGTGTAAAGCACTATAGAAACAAATGTGACTTGACACGTTCATCCACTGGTTCTGCTGTAATTCGAGCCGTTAGTGTGGAGTATGAGGGTAATTACAGTAATCTGGCAGGTCGGTCATACAGTAACTGGAGAGACTCATATTCACTCGAGACGCTCAGGCTGTAATTACTCCTCACTGAATCGGAGCGCTGAAGCCTCTCGAAGCTCACGTCTTCTGTCTTTGAACTCACAACAATGAGCTTTTGTCATGCACTCGTCTGTTTGCTCACAGCACTCACAGACCAGGAAGTGAATTCTGGACCTAAAGCTATTTGGGGCTCGTCATTGAGATAGCAGACAATGTTTGTGTTATTTTTAGTGTATGCGTCCTGACGGGTCGCGCCTGAGATCTCTTAAAAACCCTTGCATACTTCATACGCCCATTTCCTGTCACTTCCCGTCTGAAGCAGCAAAACATGCTAGATGTTTTTCCCATACCTTCCCCATGCTGTTGTACTCCATGGCGATTTCCCGAAAGAAGAAGTAGATGAAGTCGTCGTAATCGATGGCCTGCACGAAATACGGCTCTGAAATCAACAAGAGCGGCTGTGAGCTCAAACATCAAACATGAGTTCAAATCATAGCAAATTGTGATGAGCTTGTCTCAATGATGTCTGTCAGTCATTAGACACGATTAACGTCTGCAGTCTAGAGGTTAATGCACTACAAGTAACGCGGATAACTTTTTCAAAGTAACTAGTAAAGTTACTCTTTCGGATATGTATCTCCAGTTACTTTGTGTCCATGTGTTGAGTGACAGCTCTGCTGTTGCCATGGTGACAGAGATCAGGAGTCAGCTCAGTGTTGCGTGTGAACATGATCTCACTGTAGTTCTAGACTAAATATGATCATGTGTTTACTCATCTCACTGCACAAAAACAGGTTCAGTGTTAACCAACATCACCTTCGATGATCCAATACTAAGCAAAAACTACACATTTGTGTTTAATTTTTTTAGTTATTGCTGAATATTGTTGAACTTTCTTCTCCTGCGTCATATTCTTCATGTGATTAGTTTGAGCGGCGCCCTCTACTGTACAGACCTGATACGGTTTCACTTCATTTTTTCGGTGTGAAGAGGAACTTTATATATCAAAATCAAACAAGCAAGCCCTGCCCAGATTGAAACAGTAACTCAAAAGTAACGTATCACATTACTTTCCATAAAAAGTAACTTAAAGTAACATAATTAGTAAATTTTTAGGGAGTAACAATATTGTAAATCATTACTTTCAAAAGTAACTTTCCACAACACTGTCTCAACACTGTCAAAGTAAAATCAGCTCACCTTTCAGCCATTTGGAGTCGTGTTTGACCGTCCGGAGGGTCGCACTGTCGCCCAGACTGCGATAGATCACCGCATCGATCGCCAGGAAGTCTGTGACCGTGGCCGAGTACAACTTCCCATCTACAGCAGAAGACAACAGCGTTTAAACACACATCACAATCAATCCAACAACCTCTCAACTACAGATACATGCATTTATTTATTTACATAAATGTATTAACTATAAATAAAAATATATTTTTAAAGTTTTATATAAAGGTACATGTATTAAAACATACTGACTTGAGGAAATAGCATATTGATATTAAATACAACCGAGGCGTTTGATAAATTAAATTAAAATATTTTATATATACTTGATCTCTAGTTCTCATTTTGAATTAAAATATTTATAATTAATTCCCTGCTGTAAACATGGCAAAAAATACTGTTGGTTGGTTAATAATTAAGCAGATAAACATTAATTTTAAAATACATATTTTTAAAAAGGCAGATCTACACAAAAATGATCTACAGAGATAAGATTGTGAGGAAATTGCCTATAATTCTAAACCATGGGCTACATTTAATTGTTGATATTACATACACCAATGTGCTGTAATATCTAATAAAGTAATAAAAAAATATAAGAATAAATATATTTATAATTCACTACATTCCCGACCCTATTGGAATCTTTCTTTTTTTATTAGTAGGCAAATGTTCCTGAATTTACTTTCCTAGTTTTTCTGAAAATCTTGTTGTAGGATTTACCCAGAAGCAATTTTCAATTAGAAATTGCTCAAACAATTACAAAGCAACATTAAATTAAACATGTCATTTTGAAGTAGAAAAACTGAAATAGTATTTTCTTGTTAAACATCCTCCAAAAATCAGTTTTTAACATCTAAACAGCATATTTAAAGCGTATAATGGTGTTATTTTAGCCGTACGCGTGCTGGGAAGGCAGAAGGTTCTCTGGAAGGTTTTACGGCCGCTAATGGAGGAATGAGTCATGCGGGTTTTCCATCTTCAGGGTTATTTTTGCTGCTGTATTTCGGGGCGGGACTCCCAGAGGCGCTCTCTAACCGCAGCACAATAGTTTCATGTGTTTCCAGAGCAGCCGCACACGAGTCGCTGCCAGCACACGCTCTTCCCAGAAACAGGGTTAGGACTCGTATTCCCAGCATGCTTCTGACAGACGTTCATTATGGAAGTGTTTCAGACTGTTTGTCTTACCGGCAAACAGGGCCACGTTGGCGTGTTTGGCATCATACGGGCAGCGCGCCATTCCACTGATCTCATCTCCCACCGCATCCAGACTGTCCATCTGCAGGAATGAAGGGAGAGGTCAGAGGTCAAACCCACCCTAGCCTTCAGCGTCTGAGACTTTCACACACTTAACAGTCTTATTTTTAAAGCTCTTCCTCTCTGAGGCTGCTTGTTTCGCTGGCTATTTCTATCTTGGCGAATCTGAAGAAGAGCGCTCACAATTAACATTCCTACCAAAATACACTGAAACAAACACGGATCAGGAATGTTATGGTATTCCCGCTCCACAGCATGACAGTGAGGAAGAGCAAACCAGGAATCTCACTTTAAACAGTTAACTTTTATTAACACTAATCAAATGGGTGATGTATGGAGCCACACATGACAAAGATATATTGAGAATTCATTCCTAATATTCGACTCGTTCCCTCGTTTGATTAAATCATGGCCTCACTGTACTAATTCATTCCCCCTTTGGATTTAATTAGAGTAAGGGATTGATTTACACACTTTAAGATGAATGCAACATCTACACAAACGAACAGAAACATCCTCTCAACTACAAGATATGACACGCTGTTCTTTAAAAAAAAAGACTAAAATACTGTAGATTGGTCAGCAGATACAGAAGCACAAACATTAGAACAGTTCCAGTTCAGAGCCAATATAAACCAATCTGGACCAGCACAGAACCAGTCTGGACCGGACCATACAGCAGTCAGGATGAAAGCATGCGCTCCGATCCTCTTCGGGATAGTTACGGGCCGCTCGTTCCGCCCGGCAACAGCTGATGTAATGGACACCAGCCGTAAATCCAGCAGCTCGGAGCCTGGCCGCAGATGGGTTCTCAGGAGGAGGCCGCGGATCACAGCACTCGTTCAGGAGAACATTTGTACACTGATGATTAAAGTGGGACGACTTTGGCCCTCAACAGACGCTGTTTTCAGAGCCGTGGACAGCAGAGCGGACACAACGCCGCTCGAAGGCGTCCAAAGGCAGAGTGTCCGCAGGGGAAATCTGTCAGCGTCTAGTGCTGCTCCTGGCAAACGTGCTTCAGCATCTTTCTGCTGGACCGAGCCAGTTATTAGACAGCGACGGCTCGTTCTGTGTTCCACTGACTGCAGAGCAGCAGATGATGGGGTCAAATCAAGCAAAAACACTGAATGAAACTAAACCTCTCTTTCTCGATCTCCCTCACAAACACACTGCTGATCTCAGAGCTAAAGAGTGTGGACTGTTTCTAACACGGTTCACCAATCACTGGTCAGAAAACACACATCCCAATCTCACCCTGACACAGGGATCCTGCACGATTAAGAGTTCACGGCAAGCTTTAAGTGTTGGGGTATGTTAAGAGCTGCAAAACAATTAGTAACATATTAGTAAACATATAGTATGTAAACAAACTTTTATTTTGAATCAATTAATCGCAACGAATCGTTTTGCAGCCCTAGGCAAGTTTATTTTAAAAGTAATGGTTTACAATGTTGCATTAGCTCATTCCTAATTGCGTTACTTTTTATAGAGAGTAATACATCACACGTTACTTTTGTGTTACTTTTTGTCGCCTGGGTTTGCTTGGGTTTTTTTCGTGACTTGTTTTTTTTTTTTTTAAGAAAGTACATTTAAAATGACCTAAAACGAAACGTCTCTGATCTTTCCAGCAAAATAGTTCAGCTTTCAGACTTTCCTGAAGATACTTCAGATTTATTCTGGCATTACAAGTGAAAAACACATCTACAGTTTTCTGATGATCCGAGTCAGTGTTTCGCTCTCTACAAAAATCAACCTAGGTATTTTTGATACTCATTTGTTTTTCTTTTTGATGTGTTCTCTTCTAAATAATAACCTAGATTTAATAATAACTAAAGAAAAAGAAGGACATCCCACAGCGGTCATGTGTCATTCAGAACTGGTCTTCATGTTAACTCTCAATCACTCACACACTCATCAATCTCTGACGCTTTCGTTCTGTCGTTTGAGTATCCAACATGCAGCCCGGCTGAGGTCAGAGGTCAGAGGTCACGCTCACCTTGTAGGTCCGACAGGACGGGTTGAAGGCGTTGGTTCCACAGACGAACAGAGAGTCGTCGCTCTGCTGCAGCAGGACCTTGATGAAATTATGGCACTCGTCCTGGAACGAGACGAGAACCTATTACATCATATCTGCTGAATGAGATCCAACGCTTGTTTTTCACTAATTTTGGCTGCTGATTCCAAAAATAGTGTGTGTTTTGCTGGAGCATGCCACACTTTCTCACTAAATATGATGCCTTTCATAGCGTTTGTGCTTTTACAAGCATTTGTTCTGGGAACTAGTCTTTTATTCTCAGCAGAAAAACACCACAAACACATGATTTCTGTCTGCTTCTGAGCCAGATCATAACTGTTTGTTCAATTCTCAGCCTATTATCACATGCATGACATCATTTCATTATTAGTCGTGATTTCAAGGTCAGAATGATGTCCAGAGAGCAAAAGAAAATGTAAACATGAGCCAGATGTTTTCTGCTTTTACTGCATCCAACAGAGACAATATAAAAGATAATGTTGAGAAAAAGCTGATTTAATTCTAGTTGTTTTTTAATGAAATAGATTATTTAAACATTTATCTACACTCCTAGTAAGTTAAATGAATGCATTTCATTTTTTGAGCTGACATTTCTGACTTTTTGCTTTGATAAGTTATAAAGACGATACAGTACATATATATAATTTGACAAATCTGCATTCTTATTTACAGAAATTTTTCTAATTGATATTTTTGAACAGAAAATAGGTAAATTAGGCCACTTTTTGCAAACATGAACCAGATTTTCTCTGCTTTTCGTGCATCCAAACAGCCACAGATAATCACATGGAAAATCTTGTGTGAAAAAGTTTATTTATTCATAATCCTGTGTTTATGTAAAGTACTTTGACATTAAATGGATTATCTGAACATTTTCCACTTCAGCTTGTGAATTAAATGGTTCAATATTTACACTTTTGCCATTAAAACCAAAATATTTGTTATTTGGCTTTTTTTTTTTTTTTTTTAAGTGCATTAAGCTGATATATGTCAACTTTTATGCACTTTTTTTTTAAAATGTTGCTTAAAACTATACATAATTGATATTTTTGAACTCCCCATCATCGAATGTCCTAATATTAGGCCTTTCTCTGCAGATCAGCAGATCCTTGTGATGCGTGACATCATCACTCAACCATGACATCATCGCTCCTCTGTGACCTCATCATACCTTGTGTTTTCCCTTCATCCTGCAGGTGTCCACATCGGCCTGTCTGGACTTCCACGTCAGCTTCTGTCGACAGCAAATCAATGTCAGATCGATAGATTACAGCTCTCTGTCACGGCTGATGATTAAACTACACGCCGCTCGATCGATCCTCATTAATCAGCCGGCCTCACACACACAGACACACACACACACACACACACACACACACACGTGACAGCGGCTCCTGATGGGATAAAGCTCTTAGAGAGAGATAGAGACGCTTGCTTCGTTTGCTGCCAGGTAATTAAGAGCAGGACAGAAGTCTATCCTTAGACTCACCTTACTGAAGAAGATCTCCTCCGTGTCGGCCGTCTCGATGTCCACCGTGTAAATGTGATCCCTGTGAAGACATTCACACTTTCATTCGTCTTCAGCTCCAATATCAGAGACTGTCCACATTAATAATCACTATTACAGCATCAGGAACACTGATCAACAATGAGGATTAGTCACAACACTGCAGCCCTGTCTTCATGTGGGACGTCTACATTAAACACGGCATTAATTATCATATCTGATTGGTTACAATCTACAGGATTCTGATTGAAGCTGTTTTTTAAAGAAAAACAAAAAACAGATATATTTAACAACGTAATTAGGCAAAAACTGCCATTGCAAAATATTAAGAAACATGTCCCTGGAAATCAGTCAATCTCAGCAGACCAATACTGGAACTGAATGGAAATGAACACAAACGTCACTTCATTCACAACTAAACCCAAAAGATTTCCAGAACTACAAATTCAGTTCTTAAATTTGAATAGAGGCAAGCATTTCAGAAAGCAGACGAACAAACAAACGAAGGTTTGTTAAGAGACTTTGAATCATGGCTAGACACAGTCAATTATTAAAAACATTTTAGCTATTTGAAATCTGAAATAAATAAAAAATAAAACCAGATGAATGAAAATTTGAAATGTTTGAAGCCCTGAGGTTAAAGGAAACACAAACTCAACTAAAACAAAAAGACTACAAATAAAATACAAATCAAATAAAAGCTCATTTTAAATATTAACAACAGTATACAAACACGACTAAAATAACACTGTGCAAAAGTTGTAAAAAAAAATGAAAATGTATATACACACTTAAAAAAAATATAAACTAAATGAAATGGTATTAACAAATTTATGGACACTGGTGGAAGAACATTGAATTTTCCAGAAAGCCATTAGTTGATGAATTGCTCAGATTCAATAAAATCTAGTGTAACTTCTCTTGTGTTCTGCTCATTTCTTCTGTTTCGAGCTGCTGTGTCTGTGTCTGTGTCTGTGCCAACAGAACGTGTTTTGACTCTGATCCAGCGTTCAGACTTGAGATTAATTCAATCGCATCTTCCTCGCTCCCTCAATCTAATAGAAAAGCTATTTGTGAAATGAATGCTGTCGCTCTGTTGATCTCAAGACCAATGAAACTCCTCAAACATTATGAGAAACCCAGTAATTAATCACAGTGGCATCAGAAGTGTGT
The DNA here is from genome assembly GCF_963082965.1 of Carassius carassius. NCBI lineage: Eukaryota > Metazoa > Chordata > Actinopteri > Cypriniformes > Cyprinidae > Carassius > Carassius carassius. The sequence continues at coordinate 32,130,824 of NC_081775.1, read as the reverse complement.
GTGTGTGTGTGTGTGTGTGTAAGGGACAGAAACACTCATTCAGGCCTCCAGCATTATTAATCAGATCAGCTCAATTAATCAGCTCGTCTGAGATTGTGTTTCTGACTGATGAAGTCACAGGTACGGTGTCCCATCTCAGAGACAACTGATGAACTTACTGGCTGTTTCTTTTATTCCCGGTCTGATGAAATGCGGATGTTGATGCATCTCTGAGCCAAATTAATGTTGAACACAATTTTTCAAAAGACAAAATTAAGTATTTTAACATTTGATAATTGAGTTCCATTGTTCCAAATGTGTCATTTAGAGATTCATGCAACCTGCAGGGGACTAAATTATAAATTAATTAATTAATTAGTCAATATGCATAGTGAAAAAATCGGGTCTAGAAATGGCAAGATATTGAATTAAACACACACAAAAAAAGACTGAAATTGTATTTTCTTGTAAAACGCAATCTAATAATTTGTTTTATGAAGAAATAAACCAGCAGAAAGCACAGAGCTGAAGCACAGCTCCACAGAATCATGTTAATATGAGCTCCAGAACACCAGGGACACTGAATCTGTACAATACTCCAGGAGGGGGACAGTAAGGTGTTAATAATGCATGTTCTCACTTCAGCTCACAATCCACAATACAACAACTGGGTCTGAAGACAAGCTTCAGTAAAGTTTTAGTATAAACAGTAGTAAAAGAGTTGGAATTTTACAATGAAACACAAATATATATATATATAATTTTCCTTTAACTGAAGATTGAGTGTTTACTTCTGCATTATTGACACTATGTTCCTATTTAATACGGTAAAGTGCTTCAACACAATCTGTATTGTTAAAAGCACTCTATCAATAAAGACTTTATCTGATTAGACAAAAAGCTCCAGATTTCTGTTTCTCCAAAGGAAAGACAGTGACTAATCCATCACATCTGCTAAACATGAACTAAACACACAAGCCGGTCTGGTTTGATGTGTTTTACTGAGAGCAGGTCTGATCTGTGTGTGCCGGTCGTCCAGAGCTCAACAGAGGCTCTTTGTGTGCAGGAATGTGCTTCTCATGCATCCATCTGGTGGCCTTTTGTCAAACTCTCTCACTCTGTGTTCACAGAGAAAGGAGCTCATTAGTATGCGTCTCACACCTGTCAATCCTCCGCCGAAGCTCCGCCCTCCATCACACACGAGGCCTCAGAGGCGGAGTTTCTCAGCTGTTCTGGGGTCAGTGGAGCAGTGTTTCTCTGTTCTCATGACGGGGGGGTTTGGGTTGTTAAGGGACGCCTCGGCTGCAGCCTGAGGAATGTGGACAATGTCCCATGAGCACCTCCAGACCCAGAGCTCAGCTGTGTGTGTGTGTGTGTGTGTGCGCGCGCTTCACATCACACTCTAGCTGTGTTTACATCCAAAGACTCAAACTGTGCAAAACTGGAATACTGCTTAAGACATTTGTGAACCAAGTACCGTTTCCATCCAACGTGTCAAACAGAACAAGATCAGCTGGATGTAAGGATCTTTCAGGATTGTTAGACCTTTTTCTGCAGACCTGAGACAGATCTTATCAATGGTTGGAAGATCAAAACCAGTCTTTTTGGAGTTCTATTACTAATCTGACATCTCTGCTGATCTGTGGAGCTACCAAACCATACATTAATTACTTCAATGACAGATCCATAAAAAGTATATACATTAACTTTAGATATGTCAAACGTTTTAATCTATCTCAAGAACAGAAGCCTTTGATGTGATTTAATAATAATGCCTCTTAGATTGTCGTCCCAGTTTAACGTTGCAGAGATGATAGTTTGATGCACATGCTGGAATTTGTTCAGCAATCAGGTTTCCATCGTACTTCATGCACAGATAAAAGTTTTATCATACTCAGTTGTGTGCATTAGATTTTTTTTTTTACACTCATTTTTAGAAATAATGCACATAATTTTTTTATGCGATACTCCAAAATGCAAAATTCCAAAAACATCAACTGAGAATCTTCAGCTCTAGATCTCATCTACTGAATCCACTTGAGCAGATATCAGAGTCTGCGATCATTAACTGAATCCATAATTGCAGACTTTTATAATCACGTGTCAAGACTCTTCACACAGCATCTTTGTGGATAAACTGGATCATTTATCAATGCATGCATAAAATGCATTCAGTGAAAACAAAAAAACAACAAAACTCAGTGAACCTACTTTGCACATTACTTGATAATCAGCCTTCATGGTTTAACACAGAAATATTTCCAATATTGCAATGAGTTTTTCTGAACCAAGTATTCAGAAATGAGAGTTAATGATTCTTATTTTCTGTATTCAAGAGCAATTTAACAGAATTTTAACTCGCTTTGAAAAGTTGTGACGAGTCTCTAAGAAACATTAGATGATTAATGTTTCAAGACTAGTCTATGCAGATCAGAACTTTCCTTCCTCTTTCTCTCTGTCCTGCTGTGTTTCCATCACTACATTTTTGTTGAACAGCATCGAGCTTTCAAGAAACAAAACAAACTGAAGAAAAACTCCAAAGAAAACAGAGGTGCTGAGTCTTTTATAAAGCCACAAAACAACAGAAAGCCCGGAGGAGCCTGGAGCTGAAAACATGCATCTTTCTAAACGGCAGAGAAGAGAAGAAATGAACTGAGCATCAGAACAACACTGATCCACCGCTAGAGCTTTCAAACCTCTCGTGATCAGAGATCTGACCGTGGAGTGGGCGGAGCCTCTAGCCATCAATCAATCAGAGCTCCAGCATTTTCATTAGTGGAGACTGAGAGGAGGCGGAGCCTACAGCAATCAATCAATCAGAGTGTGATCAGGTGTATCTCTGGCTGAAGAACACGCCAGTGTTTATCACGAGATCATTCACATACACACTTAAAACAGCTGAACCAGAAGACCTGAAAATTATTTCCTTTTGTGAAAACATAAACCAGGGTTTTTTTTGCAGCATTTATGAAGGTAAATCTAACACTTTTTAAGACACTTTATGTTAAACAATAAATAAATGAAAGGAAACACAATACACGTTCTGTAAGCAACACATTTCCACAAACTTTGAAAATACAACTTCTAACCCGTGTTCATTTTTTTTTCCTTTATCTTTTTTTCTATAAATCTCTATATCCTTTTATTTCAGTACTGAAATGAAATGTTTAAGTTTATTTTATTTCAGGTTTATGGTTTTAGTTTTTTTTATATTACATATCTTCATCGTTATCATCAAGGATGTTTGGAAACTGGAAAAACAAGACCGAAATACTGATGAAGATATTCATGCTTTGCAGTTCATGCTACATTTTACGCCACCACTTTATGTTTTTAAGATTTTCTGCTCTGATTTCAGGACTTTAATCATAGAAGGGCAAATTAAGAGATAAACCCAGATAAAGGTCAAACGGGCCGGTCGTTAAAAGGTGAACTGACCTGGCGGCCACATAGAGAGTCCGGTTCATGAGGACGATCAGCTGGATGTCCAGTTTGTGCCGCTGCGTGTTGTTTCGTCCTGGTTTGTGTCCCACGAACGCTGGATATTGTTTGGTATCTGACGGAGAAGGAAGAGGAACAGAGTTTGATTTACACACGCTCAGAATAATTTTTAAATGTAATCACAAGTTGCATGCATTTCAAGAGAGGAACTCTGAACTTGGGATAAAGTTGGATAAACCATAATTCTACTTTGATTTATCACTTCATAAATCAAAACCTACTGTCAACAGACAGAAAACAAACACATTTCACCATGTTTTAAGGGTTGGATAAGTCCGAGTGAATGAAATCCGAACAATCCTTATATACAGAAGAATAAAACTATAAAGTTTGGTGTTTGTAAGAGAAAGAACTCTTTACAGATATGAAAGATCCAAATGAGATAAAGTGCAATAAAATAAACTCTTAAATGTGTGTTTTGGATGTTTTCCTTCCACTCTTCTGAAATAAGGATGCAAAACTGACCAGAGCATGAAAACACGCTGGTTTTGTCTGTCGTGTCTTGCTTTAATTCATTATCAGCTTCTTATTAACTTGGGAAACTCTGTACTAGATTTAGAACATAACAGCCGATCGTGTTTTATGACAGAGAGGAAAATGAAAGCCTTTCGAATACAAAACAAGAACTTGCTGTTTTAAGAGGAAATACATGGACACAGGAAGCGTTAAATGAGACTGTGTGTGTGTTTGTAAGTCTTTCATCCTGAGAGGAAACACAAAAGAGGATCTCAGGACACCAGAATCTCATTTCCCAGAGCCGCTGAGAGGAGAAGATGGCGGGACGAGAACAAGTGAGACGCAGTTACTCACAGTTGCTGTGTGAAATACTGATTGGCTCGGTGTCTTCTGGGAAAGCGGCTCCGGCCGTCTGCAGGACTGTGAAATACAGCAACAAGGCCTGCGACCGCATGATTGAGTCCTGCCGCTGCGCTGGATCTCTTCTGAACTTCAGCCTGCACACACACACACACACACACACACACAATCAGCAGATCGCTTTAACTGGCTTAGCGGAACATGCGTCAGACATGGATCGAGCCGCTGAGCATCATGGGTAAACTAAGAGAACTGCTGACATGAACCTCGGCGATGGGACTGATTTACACGCTGACCTCTGACCTCGCATGCTCTCAGGGATGCATGAGTTTCCTTGTGCAACAAACGACCCACAAATCATTGCAGATCACAGACAGATCCTGCTGCAAGGGAGGCTCAGAGAAACAGAGCGATCAAACCTCACGCTTTACAGTCATGCATCGGTCCCACTCTTTTATTCACAGCGACTCAAGCTACACTTCATTGGGTTCATACAAGATCCAGGATCCATCAACACAAACGATGCTAAAAATCATTCTCTTCTTAAGTAAGACAGTCATGTTTTGCAGTGAACACTGATACAGTCTATCACACAACACATTACACACAGTGTAATTAATTAAAGCGACGCTTGACGAGCTGTGCTGTAACTGAAATACCAGTAAAGTGATGTGTGTGCTCCTCCTGAAGAGATGACACTTGTGTTAATAAACTAGAAGCTACTTAACATCATATTGACCAGCACAAACACATGAAAGAGTGAATGACAAGCTCCTCGTTTCTGTGAGCCGCTCAAAGTCAGGTTTTACTAGAAAAGGGCTGAACGCAGCGGCTGGTTCATCTGCTCTTCATCACAAACCGCTGAATAAATAACTCAATAACACAAACCCACCGGCAAGAGAAGACACACATCTACATATCAGACCAACACCAGCGACGGAGCAAGGGATCAACACAACAGAGGGGAAAACACTTCTCAAATTCATATTTATACATCATCTGAAAGCACAACATTTGTCTGAGATACAACTATTTGAAAATCTGGAACAAAAAAAACTAAATATTGGGAAAATCATCTTTAAAGCTGATTAAAGATGAAGTTCTTAGCAATGCATATTACTAATCAAAAATGAAGTTTTGATATATTTACGGTAGGAAATTTACTGAATATCTTAAGTCCTTTGGCGATCTTTCTAAATAAGAAGCTTAATAAGAAGAAGCTTAAGAGCTCAAGTTTAGTAGTCTAGAATGTCACTGAATTTGGCAATTTTTGGATTAATTAATCAAAAGTAGGCTTGTACGTTTAATCAAATTCAAATCCGATTAGAACTCATGTTTGTGACTGAAATATAAACTCTCTACAAACCAGCATAATAAAACCAGTTTAACTAAACTAACACATTATGACCATACATTACTATAAATGGGGTTCAAATGAGAATTAATATTCAGTAATAAAACATAACATTCTCACAACTTCCACTAATGATTGTTTTTATAAAAGTTAGGACGAAACGTTTTAAAGTAATGTTTATGGAACATTTTTATTAGTTTATTGTTTGATACACGTTCTCACTCTGTTTAGAGAAAACCTTCTTCGATCAAACTCTTCTGGACGCTCTCATGATGTTATTTGTATTTTATGAACGTTCTAAAAAAACATTTTTTGTAATCTTTAAATAACATTATAATCATTAAAGAAAACTGGACATTTAACTGCTTTAGAAACCTTTCAAAACAATGTTCCTACATGTTTATAAGCTGAATGTGAGCGCGGGGATCTACAGTAGATCAGCACTGGATTGACCATCAGATGACAGAAACAACAAAACTATAAATCCTCTTCATAAACACAGTGACAGCGACATGAACACACGACAGGAACGATGGCTTCATGATCCTGTGACACCTAACTCAAACTCAAATCATGATCAGAATGAATGAACTGTGTTTCAGACAAACAGAAATGCACTGAAGCAGCTTTAACCCACACTCAAACTCTGTGTGAATCTCTAGTTTCCAGAAGAGAAACACAAACACCACGCTCCTGTGTGGCATCCGCTCCATCAAAACAACACTTCGAGTAGAGACACGCAGATAACCCGAGCCGAACTGAGCTTCCTTACAGCTGCTCTTAATTAGATCTGATGCTTTAAAGACTCGTTCTCAGTCACTCACCCTCATCTGAGTTAAACCTTAGTAATCAGACGAGACGAGACCCTACCTGAACCCACGCGTACAGACATTCACAAAGAAAACCACCACACATCAGGAGAATACATCAAATGAAATCAAAGTTTTTTTATAGAGCACTTTTTTTTAAACAAGCATACCCAAAATCAAAATAATTTGCACATAGCAAAAAAAAAAACAGATATTAACATATATATATACATATATATATAGACAGATAGATAATTGCCTCAACTGAAAAAAACTAGATTTAATTACTGAAATAATTTGTTTATCTAGTTTAAAATCACTGTCAGTGTCCATTATAACACCCAGGTTTTTAACATTTGGCTTTACATATGATTTTATAACACTCAAATCTACATCAAGAGGGTCATAGGTGTTGCCAGATCTAAATATCATGACTTCTGTTTTTTCTTCATTGAACTTAAAAGAATTTTAAGCCAACTAGGCCCTAACTTCCTCAAGACAGACCAACAGTGGTGCTATAGAGTTTGCATCTTTCTGTTTCAAAGGGAGATAAAGTTGTGTGTCGTCTGCATAACAATGAAATAAGATGCTATATTTCCTAAAAATGAACCCTAACAGTAGGAGATATAATGAAAATAAGATAGGTCCAAGAATGGAACCCTGAGGGACACCACACAAACTCCCCAATGCAGACTGAGAAACTTCTGT
>NC_081775.1:32066157-32118657 GCF_963082965.1 Carassius carassius | reverse complement strand
ATCGATATCATATGATATTGAAAAAAATATAGTGATAATATTTTTGCTAGTATTGCCTAACCCTGGTTTCAGTGACAGAACTCGTGAACAATATGATGTAAAAACACACAAAAGAGCAATTTAAGACCAATCCATCTCAATCCAGTGACACCAAGTCAATGTGAGACAAACATGAATTTAATTTCAGGAATAAATGGTTTTTCCCAGCGGATTAAATGAGCCACACACACACAGTCTCCACATATTCTCATCTCATTCAGACGCTTGTGACCGCGTCATTTATCATCGTTGACCGAACGGGTCAGTCTCTGTCTCCGACGGACGCAGACGTAATATCTGTGAAGATATGAAGCAGGGCTACTATCAATAATGAAAACATTAGCTGGATTAAAATAGAATAGAAATAAACAGGAACTTCTTTTATTTCAGCTAACTGACAAGGCAACATTTCTTCCTCGTTTTGAAAAACAAAAAACTAAAACAATTAATAAATTAAAAAAAAAACTATACAGACATATTTAAAGAAAAAAGAAATAGAAATGAAACGATTGTTATAAATCACTATATCTAAAATCATTAAAAAATATTTAACTTGAAATAAGAGCATTTTTAACTAAAATAAAAATTAATAAAAAAGTTAAAAACTTTAAACATTAAAAATAATGCCGTAAATATGCATTGCTAAGAACTTCATTTGAACAACTTTAAAGATGATTTTCTCAATATTTCTGTTTTTACTCTGTGTAAAGTGAACAGTGAGCAGCTGATGTTCCACCGTGGGAACTGAGGGAAGCATGCTGTGCTCTTATAAATAAGATGAAAAGCGTTTAACGGATGTTTGATGCTAGAACCGGAGCACGAGACGCTGTGCTGCTAAGAGTGAAACAGGAAGCACATCAGGACACACAGGAAGTCTAGACAGCGGCGGTCACGAACAATGAAGTGTGTGAACGCTGGAGGTCAATCCCAGACAGCGAACGCAGCAGATTAGCGTCTCTATCTGTGAGGGAACAGACGCCCCTCCAGCGCTGCTCCTTTATTTCTCTCAGCCGGATTAAAATACTCCATTAGGAGCAGGAACCTTCCCTTCACCAGTCGCTCGCTCTAAAAGCGTCAGCGTTCCTGTTGAATTCGTTCCTCACATCCCACACCACTCCTCCACAACACACACATCCATTCACACACACGCTTACTAAACCAGTTATAAATACTAACCCATCCAGGATACTGACAGAAGGCCACCTGCTGCTTTTCATTTGACAGTTTTTATTCCTCAGACTTCTATTCTTCTGTATAATTCTATTGTTAGATAGACACAAGAACAGCTTTGTCCCTCAGGATCTGTAATAACTGATCCTAACGTTCATCTGTAAACAGCACATATGCACATTCACAATTCTGTCGACTGATATATGTTTCTCTATTTCCTCAAATCGATGACTTGCTGTTCTGAATCAGAATATAATCATATTGAATCGACTGGACTTTTTGAGTCGACCTCTAAAACTGGCTTAGAAATATTTATAAGGTTTTGTATTTTATATGATTTCTGAACATGTAGGATATGTTTAAGACAATATTTATTCCATGCATCTTATATGCAAAGATATTTAACGAGTGTTTTGTTGCGTTGCTCACACCGTGATGAACGTCAGAACTTTCTTTAAACAGATGGTTAATTGTAGTTAGGTCTTAAGTTGACTAGTTAAAGATTGAAATGTTGTTTGCCGTATCACCGAGCACAGAGAAGTTTCTCCCAAACTCTTTAGCGAGGAGAGTAAATGACGGCAGAGTGTTGATGCTCTGTAATGACATGCTTTCAGTCGCAGAGATCAATCCTGAACACCTGAAGCGCTCCTCGTTCCTCGTCCCGGAGCCGAATCAAGCCGCTCTTCACACACGGATGGGTATGTGGGTCAGATAGCGTGTTGGGGCCGAACGCGGGGGTGATTTGTGGTTAGTAATGGGGTGTCTTTGTCTGTGTCTCTCTGGGAGCCTCTTTCTCAACGCCCTGCTCACGTGATCCACACTGACGCCTTTGTCCAAAACCTATTGAAAACCAGTCTGAGCCAGGACCACCAATTAGCGGAGCCCCATGGGGTCACACGGCCCCCACATACAACTCCCAGCATGCTCTGCAGGACCAGATCCAGCTTATCTGTCAAACGCTCCCCCGTAAGACGAGCAGGTGACGCCAGCGCTCACATAATCACGTGTGATTGTCTTACACATCCACCTCCGTCACCAGAGCACTAGATGAGATTAGCGGAGGATTCGTCTCTCAAACACACAGACAACACGCTACGCTAGCAGCGCTGGGAACGCCACTGTCACAGACTCACAAGCTACACCAGTTAAAATAAGTAACACGTAGTGGAACTATTTCAGTTACTTTACTACATTTCTAACAAATGTTTTCAACTGATAATCATTTTCAGACATTTTAAGCTCAACACTGATAACGGTCAGACTTTCAGAATCGTTCGTCAGTTGAATTAAGATTATAAAGAAAAATCATTTTATAAATTAAATTAAATGTAACTTTTTACTTTTTCACTTTTTATCTAACAGAGCCTTGGAAAAAACTGTTAATCTTAAAAAATAAAGCATGATAATCACATCAACTTCATGGCGATATCATACCTTCAATGAAAGAGTAATATTAATAACAATAAATGTTCATTCTAAATCTAATTCAATCATTTCCGACAGGAAATAGCTCTGTGTCGAGCTTTCTGTAAACAGGCCAATCAATCGCAGGAATCCCACACAATCACACCTGTCCAACTTTAATGTAATACAGCTGATCCTCGTGACCTTTGACCTGCTTTAGCATGTGGAACTGTTGCTGGGAGACATGCAGCTATTCAGCAGCTGATGGAAACATCCTTTAAACGGATGTATGTTCCTGCTGCTGCTGTTTAATGAAGCCTCTGAATAATTGCACCATGATTCTTCTTTAGCTTCAGGGCTCATTTAATTCTGAACCAGTGTGGTTGGGCTCAGATAGATGGTCTCTCTCACTTCTGTATGTTTAACCCAAATAAGAGGAAACGTTTCAGTCAGGCAGGCTTCTGAAGGTCTTGCATTTGATTATTACAAGGTCTGAAGATGAGAAACCAGACAGACACCACTTCCTGTGGCCTCGTGGGTCAAATGTTGTGTCTACACACACACACACACATTTACTCAGCTATCTAAATGGGCACGTTACATAGACATCTGTTGGTTTATATATATATATATGTATATAAATATAAATACTATAACTACTACTATAAATTATAAATACTGTAACTTAACTCAGCTAACAGGAAACGAACAACTTTCAACTTTCTTGTGTTCACAAGCTGTTATATTGAGGTCTTAGCGCGGTTGGACACTGATTGAGTGATTACATGAGACCGGATACGGATTTCCTGAGTTTTTAATACTAAATACTGTAATAAAATGGTAAGAATTTGAAATCTGAGGCTTTGTTTCATATCATAAGTAGCACAAGTGCTACAATGTTCCGTTCATTAACTGAAAACAGGCTAGTCAATCAATTGTTGGGATTTTAGAATTGCTATCATTTTGTAAAAATTTGAATTGATTAAAATCAAGAAATCTATATATTTTTTAATAAACATTAAAATCATGTTATATTTGGGGGAAAAAAATTATAGAATGTTGTAAGAAATGTGTTTGTAACCTTTAAATAGCTTTATAATCGTGACAAGAAAACTGGACATTTCAAAACAATGTTCCCACAATGTTTTTAGAAACTATAAACTCAAATTAACATTATTTACATTTTGTACTGTTTCCACAAATGAAGACGAGTTTTGGTCAGGTTTATCTCATTTGTGGGTACAAACACACACATCTCTAATCTACATTTACGAAAGCATGCGACCAAAGTTTAGTATCAAACGTTTAGTGCTGGAAGCCAGATTCACACTGTATGTGATCTACAGACACAGATGAAACGCAGCTACTGAACTCTTCTAACGATCATGTTTTCCTCTCTGGATTGTTGACGTCGTCTCTGTGATTGTTCCTCACACACCATGCATTGCTACATGGGAAGTTCCACATGAATCACGCTCTTGTTAACCGTTTAACTATTAAACAGTGGCTTTCACATTAACTAGCAGCGGCAGTGAAGCGAACAGCCTGCTCTGTAATGAAGCTCTCCGCTCGTTAGATGAGGCTCAATTAAGCCCAGTTTATTTGACACACTGTCACATTCCACACGGACGACTGGACGATGATCGACTGCTTTCATTACAGTAACCTGGGAATAAAACATACAGAGCATTTAACTTATAAAAACTGTGGAGTCCTAAAGATAAACGCCTGCGTGAAGAAGCAGAAACTGAGTTTCTGAAGAACCCACTGGATGGTTCTTAAATTTCATCAAGAACCACTTTATAGGTTCTTTACAGAGGAAGGAGGTTCTGAAAGGGCCTTTTTGGAACCAGAATGGTACTTTTTATTGCAAACCCCTTAGAAACCCTTTTTAGGAGTGAGTAATTAGACTGATTCAAATTTTAATAAACACTGTGCTCATTAAACTGATTCAAACTGTGGGTTTGGGAGTGTTTTTTGACTGATTCATTACAGTGAATCAATTAGAGAGTCGTTTGTTCATAAGTCAGACTCCACTGCTCAAACTGTAAACTCCTCAAAATAAATCTTCTTTTTCGTTCTTTTATAAGATCTGGACTCCGTCACATGGATCCGTGTGTTCATGTGAATCGCTGTAGATGATCATTACCTCATTACGTCCTGAGAGCTCCACTGAACACCACAGAAACTCCCTGAAACCAATCCCTGAATCAGACACCTCCATCGAACCCAACGCACGTGTCCGAGCGCCATCTGATCTGCGGTGAGCTTCATCTGACGCTGCTCATGAAGCTCAATGACTGAGACGCTCTTGAGTTTCAGCAGATCAGGAGCATCAGATAAACCATGAGACAGACTCGTTCTGTGCAGCGTTCACCGCTGAAGAATCAACATGCTTTAATTCACAACCTTGGATCCGAATAAGACTGGACACACAGGAAGCCAATGTAAAAACATTAAAAAGTTAATTTGTTAAACATGATGAAAACTGTATAAACTAAATTATATTTTATACAGGCAGTCAGTCTGTATGGAGGATCTTTAAACCTTTCACTTTCAAATAAGTCTGTCAAGTAAGGGTTAGGAACTTTGCTTTTCTAGTTAAAAATGTGAAATTAAGAGTTGCATGAACTTTAGTTTATTTTAATTCTGCTTCCTTATATTCAAATTCTGTATTCTGTGTCCTAACTCAATTCAAATTCAGGAAGCAAACTTTAAGTGCCATTGACCTGAACTTCGAATAGAAACGCTAGGTACTGTTCTTACAGCTACATATTTTACTTTTAAGTTGGCATAAAACAAAAGAAGAATCTGAACTTTTTATCCGTATTATATGAATATGGCAATTATTGACCTAGAACAAATATGGCTGGGAACTGATTCATGCATCGGTTATTGAGATGTGGGCGTGGCTCTCAAATGAATATGCAAATGAGTATGAGCTCAATGGGCGGAGCTTACGAGCAATAAATGATTGGAGAAGATCCAGTTATGACATTAAGGTCAGATGCTTGGATGAATCATTCATAATCAGATCAATTACACGCAGGTTCATTTTCATTTAATGCCAACTTTAAACCATTAATTCTGAGATTATTAACAGATGCCTTGTTCTGTAACATAAAACCAAGTCGACTAGTAAAAACAATCCTTGTGTGGATATAAAAGAGCAAACTCGGTGACACAACACACAACCTCCACTGTGTCCATTTACAAACAACTGACACGCTTGTCCAAACCATTCTTGAGCAGCGCAGCGATGAATGAAGGCATTGTGTTGCTCACATTCCAGAGTCACGCCGTCTTATCATGAAGCTCTGTTTGTCTGAGCTCGTAAAGATAGCCGATCAAACACAGGTGTGCCACGGCTCTATATGTAGGTCAGCTGTTGGTGTGTATATCTGGAGACTGTTGCTGCAACCCTTCAAATTAGCCTGCAACAGCACAAGATGGACGACCGGCTGTTTGCTGACGCTGAGATTCTACAAGCGGCTACCGTTCAGTCTTTCTGTGAACCATCTGATGATTGTGAGGTAGAAACAGCAGCACGGAGAGACGTCTGTGTGTGATGAAAGAGCTCATGGGAGGCACATGTGGAACAGATCTTTTGGCCGAGGAAGGAAACGCTGGGAGACTGTGTGAGGTGATAAGTGCTCCAGCGTCGCTCCTGATGGACGGGTCCGAGCCCAACACTGGGAGCCTTGTGGTCACAAAACGCCACATGGATGCAATATGTTACAGCATTGAGTCTCAATCACTGCCTCTGTGTGTTTACATGCTCGTGGAACGGCAGGAAAAGCTTCATCACAAAGCCAACAAGAATAACAAAACCTACGCAAACAAATCAGTGCGATTATGAGCAGTGAGACGCCGGCCGCTAATCCACAGATAAACCCTTCAGATGAGAGTCGGCCTGAGGAACTGAAAGATGCTCCAGGAACCTCATTTCTATCAGAATGCTTTAAAAAATATATTTTTTCAATTATGCAAACATTGAGGGGATATTACTTTTAATGTTCTCTGAACTACATGATTTTTACTGTACATTTCTGCCATAGTCACCACTAATATCCTACTCCTAAATGTAATGTAGAAATTTCATATTTTCTGTAAAGCTGCTTTACAACAATTGGTATCGTGGAAAGCGCTTTACAAATAAACTTAAACGGAATGTTATCAGAACACTCAAAGTGTCCCTTAACAAATAAAAAATTGTTTACAAATATTTTTTCTTGGTTATATAAATGTTATTGGAACACTGCTTTTGATCATTTTCCAAATATTATGGTAATGTTACCTTTAATGTTCTCTGAATGTTCTAAAACAATTAGTAACATTTAAAAAATGTTAGAAACATTTCAGGAAATAAAAAATAATGTATAAATATTGTTTTGTGCTAATATTTTGGGTTAATTATAAAAAATAAAAACCATAACTCCATCTGAATATTAAAAATTTGAATATTAAAAAAAGATTTACATTTCTTTTTCTTGTTTAAATGAACGTTAAGGGAACATTTCATTTTATAATTTTGCAAACATTATCAGAACGTTACTTTTGATTGATCTTTGAGTGTTCTGAAACTAGTAACATTTAAATATCCTTGACCAACATCCAACTCCAAAAAAAAGTCCATGTATAAATAGTTTTTGTGTTTATGTTTTGAGAACATTATTAAAGACCAGATAACTCCACACACACAAAAAAATATGTTCTAAGAATATTGAGCATTGAAGTATGAAGGCATTATTTCTGAATGTTCTCTGTTAGATGGGAACGCTCCTTTAACTCTAGATGATCTAGAATCTGTGCTCGTATTGATCTAGACTCTGAATGCTGTTCTTCGAAGTGCTCATGGATGTTATGTGGATGATGTTTTAATTGCAGCCTCTCACAGAAGCTCCACCTGCTGCTCAGAGATCATCTCATGAACTTCAAAGACTCGGAATCAATCATGTGTTCGTAGTTCAGAAGCTCAGGTCAGTAAATCACAGCGGAGTGACAAACGTCTCCATTCAGAGAGTTGAGAATATCTCATGATTAAAGCGTCTCACTCCCTAAAAATAACCACAGCGAGGTGAGGATCTAAAATCTTCATTTACTCGCCCTCATGTTGATCCAAACCTGTATGACTGCACAAAAGAAGATATTCTGAAGAACGTCTCGGTGTTTTTTTCATATGATGAAAGTCAGTGTTTGGTTTCTAAGGCTCTTTACAATATTTACTTCTGTGTAGGGCTGCAACTAACGATTATTTTGATAATCGATTAATCTGTCGATTATTTTTACGATTAATCGATTAATCGGTTTATGTACTTATATTTTAGTTTTTTCCATTTTTTCCCCAGGTAAATTATTAATAAAGGGTATTTATCATTCAGCATAGATTTAAGAGATTTTAACCATTTTGCACTGTCATATCCTCATCACAAATATACCTGGAGTTGTTTTATTGTGTTAGTAACCCTTTGTTGAACTCTTCTGCAATCAGAACACTGACCCATACTCTAGCAAATTTCACAAGGAGATTTCAAATAATGTTTTCACCATGGCAGTCCTTAGAGCTCCTAAAGTAGTTTAACATCCCGAACGAAGCTTATTAAGGAATCTTTCAGAACATATTTTCACGAAGAATAAGGATAAAACAGAATAAAATTGCAGTGCATTGTATTTTATTATTTACTGGGAAACAGCTTTATAGCTTTTGCTGTGAAATTGTAAACAATCCTTCGAATAAAGTGCCAATGGCATGAAACCTGAATGGAACTCACAATTTAAAGTAAAATCCATCAGAAGGTTGTCCAGAAAAAAAAAATAGGACACACACAAAAAACCTGCTGTGTGAAAAAGAGCAGTGAATACTTAGAAAAAAAGTGCATTTAAAATATCTACATTTACCTCTCTCATTCAGTCATAATTAGGCTGCACGACTGAATTTTGAACTGGTAAACGACAAACTGATCACAGAACATGTTTGTAAAGCTTTAAATGTTAACTGTTAAAAAGCAATGTTATCAGCTTTTACGACTAAACATTTGCAAACAACATTGTACTGGAGAATCTGCACAAATGAAAGTCTTAGGGGCCGTTCACAAATCGTGCCTAAAAACGCGTGGAAAACGCTAGGCGCACCGCTTTCTCCTTCTTTCCCAAGCACTCGCGCAGAAGTGCCCCTGAGGCGTCTGCCGTTGCTAAGCAACCATGACGTGCTCTCTCCTTGAAGACACGGGCATTTCAGCAAAGGATAAATGGATTTGCAGCTCAAATAAATCGCTTGCAGTAGCTCTGCTACTAAGTTTATTTCAAAATGGAAATCCATATACAACTATGATCAGCTGTTCCTTTCATCTTGACTGAGCTTTTAACGTTGTTACGGGAAAGGATGAAGCTGATTGGTTAGTTCTTGTCACATGACCCGCGGTGCGCTTGCTGTATTCTGAAAAGTTGAAATGTTTTTAACTCGATGCGGTGCGGTGTTGGAAATAACGAACTTGAGCGCGCAAAAGACGCGATATGTGAACGTCCCCTTAAACAGTTCAGTAGTGCAGAGTTTACAGGTTACTCTTCTTTTTTAAAGGCTCAAAGTAAAGTACTCCCACATCACGCTGAATGCTGCAGACATATAGACATCATATGATGTCTATGGCTGCAGAGACGCTGCTCGGGAAGCACGTGACATAAAACGAGGCCAGCTATTGGCTATTCGCTACTTCTCCTGTTGTACTGGCTGAGTAAAACCTCCGGTGGCTCATTACTGCCACACTTTGGTCACCGCAGATTTGAAATATGCACGAAATGAGCCGCTTACGGCAAATAAAAGTTATTTAGCAACGAATCGATGACTAAATTAGTTGACAACTATTTTAATAATCAATTTTAATCGATTAAATCGATTCGTTGTTTCAGCTCTACTTCTGTGTTCCACTCAAGAAAGAAAGTCGTACAGGTTTGGAACGACATGAGAGAGAGTAAATGAATTATCATTTCAGGTGAACTATTCCTTTAAAACGAGTCGAGAGCCAGAGCTTGACAACTGTTACAGAATCCAGAGTAAAGCAGCACAAACATGTTTGTTCAGAGATTAAAACGATCCTTCAACCATACGTTAACACGAAAGAGTTTCCTAGATTGATTTTTCAGGTGTTTTTCCTGTATTTTGTGTTAGTTTTAGGGTGAACTCTTGTATTTTGTTCAAATTCTGCATACAAAATATATGCTTACCAAAAAACCCAGATTGTATGATAAAATGTTATTCATCACCTGTTTTTTCAACTTTCAAAAAACATGAACATTTTATATTTCTAAATATTTCTAAAAAGAAAATGTCACAATAAATATCATAGGTTAACCAGGTTAATTTGAACCACAATATAATACAGGGTTAAGGAAATGTCTAGCAGGAAAGTACCAGTACCTTCTCAAGGATTTTGTTTTCTTTTTTTTTTCTTTCTTAAAATGCAGGACAAGTGTGACGAGCAATAATCAGACGATCAGTGTGTGTCTGTACATTATTGTGCAGCGTGGCCCCTTTAAGCAGCTCTGCTGGTCTGTAACGTCCCATGGCCCCACACACACACACACACACACACACACACACACACACACACACACACACACACACACACACACACACACACAGTGTTTCAGCCTGAAACTATGGCAACAGAATAAGAAAGCAGTCGCCATGATTAATAGATGAGCGAGGCAGTGCCAAACACCGGCCTGGGGACGAGACACATGCACTGTCTCTCTCTCTCTCTCTCTCTCTCTCACGCCGCTGGAAACCACACACACACAAACACACACACACACACACTCATCAGAACGACAACACAAACTCCCAGAACCTGTGAGAACACCCAAACTGTCAGGATCAGTGTGTGATTATTCAGCTCATCATTCGGTCATCAGACTCATGTTTACAGGACAAACACTTACAGAAACACTTCTTTACAAACAACACGACTGAAGGAAGAAAAACACCAAACACATCCAGCCTGATCAATCTGATTTCTGTACTTCTGCTCATAAACTTGACCTGCTTTTCAATCTGTGTTTTTATTTCTGTAGCAGTTTATAGTGATAAAAATTAAACCTGTAATAATGAACAGGTGCATAGCAGCAGCAATCATTTTCAATGTAAATGTAAATGTTTGTAATTGATATCTCTTTATTATCAGCATGCAGATATATTTTCCATGTGAATGAGCACAAATTCTCCATAAATCAGGTGACTTATGAAAATGTTAATAACATCTACAAACATAAAAACGAGGAGTGATTTTAAAAAAGAGCAAAGGATTTTTTTTTAAGTTCTCAGTAGAGTTCCTTATAGGCGCTTTAACAATCAAACTCAAAACCTGAAAACCCAAAGCAGAATTTGACAATGTTGTTTTTCTATCATCTAAAAAGACAGAAACATGAATTTTCCTTCTTCAAACGTGCAATAAACCACTTAAATGTTCCTATTACTCAGTAATGTGGCCACCCAGAGCCAGACTCATGCATTAAACATGATCATGTGAATCATAGATGAGTTATCGACAGTATTTCTGAGTCTGTGATCTACGCTGCGCTCCTTTAACATAATTGAGAGCAATTCATTGGCTGTCATCAATAATTCAGTCTGAGTGAACCCTGCTTCTACTGAGAGAATGTAAATACACGCTGGAGCGATTGAGGCTCGCTGGTGTGACAAACAGCCATCCGTCACGCTCAATGCTGCTCTCATTGGCTTTGTGCAGAAGAGCACATCAGATGCCCTCCTTACAATCCCATCAAAACACTGAATTCACCTCATAATTCACTGCTTCATCAGCTGACGCCGTTTTCTGTTTGTTACAGCAATGCACTTCAATTCAAGCGCTTTTTACAATGCATATAATTTCCAAGCAACTTCACAGAAAACAAACGTTTCTTCAGAGTAGTGGGTAAGAAAAGAGCTGTATGCATGCTTCATTCATTCATTTTCTGTGACTGAGTCAAAGTCATGCCCAAATTGCATAAATGTACAGTTTATGTCACTTATTAATTTAAGCAGAAACGACGATCACATTAAAACAATGATTACATGATTTGATCTTGATTGCAATACAAGGAAAATGTGTCAGTTTTGTGTTGATTCAGAGCTGGCATTTGAGTCCTTCTAGCAGAGAAATGAGACGAAGCTTTCAATCTTTTATATTCACTTATTTTCACAAACATGATCTTTTTAATGCACCATGAACAGAATAAAAACACATTCCCTGCTATCTAATCTTTTCCTGAAAATGAACTTGATTGCTAACCTACAAAAAGATCTGCAATAATAGAAACGTGATTAAATCTGAATGAATGCATGGGTGAACCAGGATGAAACCACTGGGTTTTTTCACAGAAAATGAACTGGAGGATCCATCAGAAACAAATGAGTGCACTATATATGAATTATAATTAGTGGTCTGTCTTGCTGTTATATTGGCCGATATTTGGAATTTTTTTGGTAATTATCAAAATTGTTCTGTTTGGACAATATGTCAGAAGTGGGGAAATCTTTATTTTATTTTACAGATATCCATTTTTTAATTTCATTTTCAATTTAGTAAATATTAAGTAAATATATATTTACTTTCAGCAATTGTTTTGCATTTGTTTTATTTAACAGTGATGAGATCTCTATATACCACTGTTCTTATTAAGATATCGGCCATCAAAATATCAATATCCGTCAACCACCGATCTGAATGCAGATCAGCGTAAAATCAGCTGATCTTCAGACACAGTCTTCAGTGTTTCTACATCAGCTGAAGAGAGGACTGAAGCGCAGTTATTCACTGACACTGATGCTCAGCGGCTGAGGCAGAACCACAGCGTTTCAAGAGAAAACACCTCAAATAATGCACCTCAACACAAAGCCATGTGAATTCAGAGGCTGATAGTCGTGGAATCTTGGCTCGGTCGAGACGTGTGGCCGCCTGCCATCTCACAGGGAGAAAAACACTCAACCAACAGCAGACAATGAGATTAACAAACACTGGTTTATTCTGAGCCTCCAAACCCAAGCGCTGACCGCTGAGACGTCCTGCCCAAACAGATGCAGTTTCATTGTTACCAAGAAGTCTGTCGGATTGCGTTGATTTAGGAATAAAGTGGTAGAAACGGCTGAAACGGACACACCCTACATGACCCCTGGGGTCAAAGGAGAGCGAGCGGCTTCACAAACCTCCAGATGAGGTTTCACACTGATGCTCTTCAGTATCAGTGAACAGCACAGGTCTAATGTGACCGAGACATAAACCTGTTAGAGACACTGGAGATACAGTCATACTCAAGAATAAGAACAATACTAACTTAGAAGCAAATTACCGAATCACATTATTTCCATCACATTGTGTTTATATTTGTCCGTGCATTCAGAAAATACACACAAAACTGCAAACAATCTCACATTTATTCCGTTGTATTGACATCTCAGCCGCTTATTACTGATGAGTGCAATTATTTAAATCAGTAAAACACGGAGATGTTGTTTGTTCTCCGTCACACCCTCATTTTCAACACTCACATTCAGCTGATGAATGAGTTTTTAAGCGCTCATTAGAGAAGTTTAGCGGAGTGACGTCACCAGCCCTCCGCGCGGCAGATCAAAGTAACGCGGCACAGAAAGAAACAATATATCGTTCTAAACATCATCTTCATCATCATCATTGTCATAAACGGAGCGCGATCGTATGGAAGAGCGGCTCTTGCTCAACTTCAAGCGCTATTCTCATGTACGTACCGCGTGCGACAGCTTCTTCACATCGATAGATCCATGAGAAATCCCGATCACTGATCGATCGATCCGCGGAAACAGCAGAGAAACGGCGGAGCGAACAATGAGCGGCGCATTCAGCTACTCGCGCGAGCGGCTGCTCATCCTATTAGAGATGAAGCTTAACTGAGCTGAGCTCTCACACACACACACACACA
Organism: Carassius carassius; assembly: GCF_963082965.1. Taxonomy (NCBI): domain Eukaryota; kingdom Metazoa; phylum Chordata; class Actinopteri; order Cypriniformes; family Cyprinidae; genus Carassius; species Carassius carassius. Next base: position 32,105,094 of record NC_081775.1, on the reverse strand, counting down.
CACACACACACACACACAACACACAGCAGCTGTCACACACACATGCAGGGAGGAGCCTCAAACCTCAGAGATTTTGTTTCTTCGGAGCTGCTGTCAGACGCGCATCTTCACCATCACTATCACACGGTGTGTGTGTGTGAGAGAGAGAGAGAGCAAGAGAGAGAGAGAATGTGTGTGTGTGTGTGTGTGTGTGTGTGTGTGTTTACTTCATAATTAAGGCAAAACATGCACGTGGAGTCACTCAGAATTAAGCTTTATACAGACTCAACAAACTCACACTGTTATTTCTGCAAGCACCTTTTATGCTATTATTGAATTTTCTAATATTATTTACAAATAATATTATTCATATATACAGTATATATTATGTATATATTTTTGTTTTATACGCTCTAATGGATTATAAGAGAACTAACAAACTGGTAAGGTTTTAATTATTTTATTGCCTTAATTGTTTTTGTGGTGAAATGTTGTGTAACATGTGGTTAGACATCACTTCCCTTAAATGTCCGTCTAGTTTGAGTTTGACACCTGCTTGTCTTCACGGAAGCTTTGTGTTCAGATATTTTAGCTCAAATCAATATTTCACGTCTATTTATTTACTTATTTGGCAAGTAATAATAATGTACATCCAGCCAGTTGTTCTCTCAGAATAAACCCCTTCAGGCTGATACAAGACCCCTCCGGCTGGATGTACATTATCCCTTATTTAACATATTAATATTGTGTCAATATACACTCACCTAAAGGATCATTAGGAACACCTGTTCAATTTCTCATTAATGCAATTATCTAATCAACCAATCACATGGCAGTTGCTTCAATGCATTTAGGAGTGTGGTCCTGGTCAAGACAATCTCCTGAACTCCAAACTGAATGTCAGAATGAGAAATAAAGGTGATTTAAGCAGTTTTGAGCGTGGCATGGTTGTTGGTGCCAGACGGGCCGGTCTGAGTATTTCACAATCTGCTCAGTTACTGGGATTTTCAAGCACAACCATTTCTAGGGTTTACAAAGAATGGTGTGAAAAGGGAAACACATCCAGTATGCGGCAGTCCTGTGGGTGAAAATGCCTTGTTGATGCTAGAGATCAGAGGAGAATGGGCAGACTGGTTCAAGCTGATAGAAGAGCAACTTTGACTGAAATAACCACTCGTTACAACCAAGGTATGCAGCAAAGCATTTGTGAAGCCACAACACGCACAACCTTGAGGTGGATGGGCTACAACAGCAGAAGACCCCACCAGGTACCACTCATCTCCACTACAAATAGGAAAAAGAGGCTACAATTTGCATGAGCTCCCCAAAATTAGACAGTAGAAGACTGTAAAAATGTTGCCTGGTCTGATGAGTCTCTATTTCTGTTGAGACATTCAGATGGTAGAGTCAGAATTTGGCGTAAACAGAATGAAAACATGGATCCATCATGCCTTGTTACCACTGTGCAGGCTGCTGGTGCTGGTGTAATGGTGTGGGGGATGTTTTCTTGGCACACTTTAGGCCCCTTAGAGCCAATTGGGCATTGTTTAAATGCCACGGCCTACCTGAGCATTGTTTCTGACCATGTCTATCCCTTTATGACCACCATGTACCCATCCTCTGATGGCTACTTCCAGCAGAATAATGCACCATGTCACAAAGCTCGAATCATTTCAAATTGGTTTCTTGAACATGACAATGAGTTCACTGTACTAAAATGGCCCCCACAGTCACCAGATCTCGACCCAATAGAGCATCTTTGGGATGTGGTGGAATGGGAGCTTTGTGCCCTGGATGTGCATCCCACAAATCTCCATCAACTGCAAGATGCTATCCTATCAATATGGGCCAACATCTCTAAAGAATGCTTTCAGCACCTTGTTGAATCAATGCCACGTAGTATTAAGGCAGTTCTGAAGGCGAAAGGGGGTCAAACACAGTATTAGTATGGTGCTCCTAATAATCCTTTAGATGAGTATACACAATTATGCACATTTTATAGCCTATATGTGTCACAGCTGGATTGAGAGCCATATACAAGAAGAATGATTCAGAGCTTCTTTATTTTTACAAACTGAAGGAGGACTTCAAACGGTAAGTTCAAAGTGAAATGTAACTTCAGCTCATCAAACTGAAGAGTAACAGTCCTTATCTTAATCCTTTCAGGGAGATCCAGCAAGACAGAGTGAGACGCAATCAGTAAATGGGTGTGTGTGGCTGGTGAATCGGTGACAGTACTCCCTCGCCACGGGCGCTCGTGATCGACGGTGAGGACGACTGCGCTCCCCAGGAATGGGATGATTTGAGGAGTGATGGATCCAGAACATCATCTCGGTCCATACTGTTTCCCTTCTGGACCTCCCAGTGGAATGGGTTCTGTCAGAGTGATGGCACTAATTTGATCATATTTGATATTTCATCAATATACATAATTAGAGTAGTGCATAATGGGATATTCACATCGAAAATACTATAAATTATTATTATATATTAATATTGTATTAATATACACAAATGTATCTTATCTTCATATCTTATAGTCTATATTAATATATTATATAGTAATATTATATAGTAATAGTGTGTGTGTGTGTGTGTGTGTGTGTGTGTGTGTGTGTGTGTGTGAGTGTGTGTGTGTGTGTGTTTGTGTGTGAGTGTTTGTGTTTGTGTGTGTGTGTGTGTGTGTGTGTGTGTGTGGGGTGGTGGGGGGGTGAGTGAGACGCTCAGGGCCTCACGCTCTTTATTTGTGAGAATCAGTGCTCCGGTGGTCCCGTCATCATCCAGCACACTGTGACCCTGTGAAACAAACCTCCATTCACACACATCCACACTTCCACTCGCTCTGATTCACGAGAGGCTCACAGGCCCACAGCTCTATATAACGGTGTGTTGCACGCTGTGTTTATATGCTACAGCGCCGTGTTACTGTACTGCATCATTACTCCATCAGTCAGGCCACATATATCTACATCCAGTAATTAGAGGGTGTAGCGCTGCTTACATAATGACAGGTCATTTCACAAAGCCTGAATCATGAGATACCATATCAAGCATAAAGATGAAGACCAAACCTAAAGCACATTTACATTCTACCTTTGACATGATGTGCTGAAACCACACAGAATCTGCTGTTCATTCACAACAACAACAAAAAAGAAAAAAAAACTACAATTTGATTAAAAACAGGTGCAAAAAACTCAAATTCAACCAAAGGCTTAAAAAGTGATTCAGTTTAAGTCACAGCTATTATACAGTACAATGAACTGCTGATGTTTTGACTGAATCTGAAACAAATGAATCTCTCAGCCTCTCACTGTTTGCTGTTTAATTCATGTAACTGCGCTTATGAGTGTTTTATTTGCATCTAGATAACACTCATGTGATATTTGATATTCCCAGTGTTTGCATTTTCATGCAGCTTTATAAACGAATGATAAACAGTAGAGTGGCTTCTCACCGCAGCCTGTGCAAAACAAACACGACTCAATGGAACAGAAGTGAAACATACAGAATAATAATAATATATTCTCTTTCAGCTTTTCCACTGGCTCCTGCTTTATTAGATCCGTCAGATGTTTAAACTAAAGCCAGGAGCGCTTTGAGGTTTTTTACATTCACTGAATCATATTAATGATTTTGTCCAGCAACAGGTAATTCATCTATCCACACAAAAAAACGTCTGTGATTCTTTCTTCTTTTGCTTATTCTTTCACCGCAGCAATATATAAATTATTTCAGAGGCTTGTTAGGTGTCATTCAGTCCAATTTCAGTCTTTTTATGATAATTTGTTTTTGTTTTATGATCAGTTAACTAGCTAATTTAATATTACAATAAATTGTCATTAAAAGTGTAATAATAAAGCTGATATAATGTAAAGTTGGGAATAAGAATGTCATTTTTTTTATTTTCCAAATGAAGTACATTTTCTTCAAATTGATGGAAGTTACACTGACAAGCTTTGTGCAAATATGAAGCACACAATGTGGTGACGTCTTCAGCTTTGAGGGGAAACGCCACTGTTTTTCCATATTCCACTATGTTCTTTCCTCAACTTAGACGAGTTGATACGTACCTCTCCCGTCTCCCGTCTGTAGCGCCATTATACTAGCGTTTAGCTTAGCACCATTCATTCCTTAGGATACAAAAAGGGATGAATTTAGAAGCTACCAAACACTTCCATGTTTTCCCTATTTAAAAACGTTTACATGAGTAGTTACACAAGTACACAAAATTAAAGAAGTGTTTGGTGGCTTCTAAATTCATCCCTGTTTGGATCCTAAGGAATGAATGGTGCTAAGCTAAAGGCTAGCATTGTGGTGCTACAGCGCTTGAGTGCACGCACTGAAACAGAAGAGGAATGTATCAACTCATCTTATTTGAGGAAAGAACATAGTGGAATATGGAAAAACAGTGGCGTTTTCCTTTAAGCTAGTGCGAAAATAAAAGTTTTTAATAAAAAATAGGTCATTTTTGGTAATGATTCATGTAGATATGATTAGTTAATTCATACATCAGTACAAAAAAGTGCTAAAATTGTTAATTTGTTAGTGGTTTTTAAATGTTATAAAACTGATTTTATAATGTCTAAATATAAATCCAAAAGTAGAACACCTGAAAAGGACTACATTAGGGAGTGAAAACGGGCCAATAAGTGATCCTATGCTGACATTTCTTGGTTAAAGTGGGAATATCATGTCATTACAGTGTTTTCCAACAGGTGGCAGAAATCTTCCATTTAAGCATGGCACATTTTCCATTGATTATCTCCATTAATAATAATAAAAATATATATTTAGTATTTTTAGTTTAAGTTAATTTGACATATATTGATCTAATTTAATATTAATTTATACAAAAATATAATTTTGAGACAAATGTAATGTATTCAATTAAAGTGTGTATATATATATATATAATTATAATAATAATTATTAATAAACATTTATATATATACAAATAGACTATATACACACACAGTGTGGCCAAAATGATTAGAACACTAGTGTTTTCACCAGCTAAAATAGTTTTTAAGTCAGTTATTTCTATCTTTTTCTATACAGAACAAACTGAGACAGACTAAATCCAAAAGAACTGTGTCTCCAAGACCTTCCTGCAAAGCTACAGTACTGTGAACATTTTTAGGCACATGTGTAGTAAGTTGCATAAAAGAGAGGCAAATGGAGTAGTTTGGCCTGCTTTTCAGCAGAACTGCATCAAGCCATGAATAAGTCAAACTCTTCTGACTCGAGGGCTGTAATAGACCGAGACAGTTGAGGAACCGTGGGCTCAGGCCATCTTTGGGGAGCAACGGTGCGTCTGCTGAAATAATGAGATCTGATGAGGCGCTGGAGCCCTAAACACAGGTTTGGATGGCTCTGTGGCTCTGAAAGGTTAGATGTAGGTAAAGCTGCTGGTATAGTGACAAGCACTCACAGCGTCTGCTGAATAAATCATCGCGCCAGCGCTGGCACACCACACCGTACAGCTCATCAATTTTTCAGACGTGCATCACAGTTACTTACTGGCTATGCATGCAAGTATGAGCGAGTCCAACGTTATCTGACTATTCAGAGCTCACATTTCTTATTCATCATATCCTGTTCTGCGCTTGCTGACCTTCAGTCAGGTCAGTTGAAGAATCCAGCATTTACCCATCTTTATTTACACAGCAGAGCCAGCAGACTCTTATATACGTGTCTCACCGGTCTGAGAAGCAGGAGCGCAGGCAAGTCCTGTCGTGTCTCAGAGATGTTGACGAACACTGAGAACAGGTCAGTCTCTTTTCAGACGCACCGTGACACATCTCCACCGAGTCTGGAGGACTGTGAGTCCCATTGTGTTTGTGCATAAGCATTTCACGTCTGATTTCTTCTCTGAAACACATGCTCTCTGAGCCCAATCCGAGCACATCATTTACTGCCATACATGTTCAGAAATAAGGCACAAAAGCCGGCACTGAGGCGGCACCTTCTCAAAAGGTACGCTTTTATGCACTGATATGGACACTTTAGGTACAAAGGAAGGTGTGCCTTTTCAAAGCTTTTATGCCCTTTTTCCTGAGAGTGTATCACATGAATAAAACAAGATGTGCATGAAAGCAGTGTTTTCATTCCTTAAAAGTGAAGCTTTTTACAATACCAAATATTCATAATATTTGAAGTATAATGAATTAATTGTGGTGTAGAAGCTATTTTTACTCAGAAATTGTTAGTCAATTTTACAAAAAAAGCAAGTAAAACATGTTGATGTACATAGAAACCTGAAATAGTGTTTTCTTGTAAAACTCACTCTAATAATCTGCAACTTCACAGCTTTTTTACTTTTTTTATTGATCTTTTTAAAGTACATCCTTCATTCTAAATCTTTTCTAATCTCAGTTTAACAAACAGAGTGAGAGGTTTGACGTCCTGAAGACTCAAACACACTTTCCTGTGTTTGGGAAACCTGTTTGGAAACAGTGTGAACAGTGTCTGACTCATCAACAAACGACTCTCGAACTTATTCCTTGTAATGAATCAGTCAAAAGACTGGCAGATAAATTACATACTATTAGATAAAATGGATAATAATAGTAATTTGTAATATAAAAAAAGAGTGATATATAGCGCAACTGAATTATTGTTTTCATTCACACTATTAAACTGACTTCACTGCGTCCAGCACTGCGTTCTTCATAATCTGAGTGCTGCTCAAATGTTAAGTGTGTAAATATATTCACCTCTCCTCATTAAACAAACGCTTTGTTTGAGCGGCTGGAGAACTGATTCACGCAGATGGAACGTGTGAAGAGATTGAACTCATTCAAGGATGAATATAGCTCATAAATAAGCAGAGCATCAGACGTGAGGGACCTAGATACATAAAACCCAGCGTAATCAAAACCCAGTGAGTCACCAGTTTGATCCCAGCTACAGGAAACATTCTGCTAAGATTCTCTCAGTGTTCATAAAATGTTTGTTTAAAGTTATCTGGCCTTTAATAATGGTCTCGGAATGTTAATTATACATCATATATATATATATCATTAATTTACATATATATATTTTTATCTGGACGTTTGTCTAATGTTTTTTCAAAAAACATTCAAAAGTAACATTCCCATAAAATCTGCATAATGATACAATTCCTTTGATGTTCATATAACCAAGAATATCCATATATAAAACATATTAAAAACTGGACATATCATTGAAATTATAGTTTTATTGATATTTTGAATCAGTTTTAAATTTTAGTTAAAGCTTACATTTTTTTGTTTTATTTTATATTGTGCTTTTTATTTCAAGTAAGGATTTTTTAAAAACATTTTGAATAATCTTTTAGTTTTAGCATTTTACATTTTAATTAACGTTTTAAAGTTATAGCAATTTTTAGTAGTTATTGTTTTAAATGTCTCTATAATTTTAGTTTTTAAATATTATACTATTTCAGTTAACGTGCATTATTTTCAAGTAAAAAAAGCAAAATCTTACTTGGTTTTACCTTAAAAATAATCAAATATTAATTTCAGTTTTAGTTTTAGATATACGAGTACAAGTTTGCCTAAATTAAAATAGGAATGCGTGCCTTGCTGAAATAAGCTAGTGTTTGATATTTCATTATATTTAAAGAATAAAAAAAATTGATTGTTTGTTTGTTTAATTTTAAGTTTTAGTTAACTATAAGAGCCCTGCTCCAGAAATACTGTTTTCATAAGGTCAGGAGAACATGGCAGACGGTTCTTCGTGTTCTCTGAGTCCTGCAGAAGAACAGGTGATGGACAGATAATGGAGGAGGAAGGGCGCTCTGACCTCCTCATCCTCTGCTGGAAAACTCTTCAGGAAGAGGGTGTAGTTAATGGGATGGGATATCCGGATCCTCCCTGTTTTTCCTTCCAGAGCTATTGTTCCCACAGCCTCACTCACCTTCGGAGGACGAACTGTTCTTCTGCCAAACGACGCAGGAGATACGAGACAGAAACCCCTGCATGATCTGACACACACACACACACACACACACACACACACACTGAGAGCTGGTGCTCTGCCAACATCAGCCCAAGATCTGAGATCGCTCCACAAGCTCTCTCTCCCAGCGATGTTCAAAGATCTGCACTTTAAAGGCTGCAGATGGCGTGTTCGCACAACATGCGCTGGCCTACGCTTTTTCCTCTCTCTGCTTGTTTTTCCTCCTCGAGTATGATTTATGTGTCATTACGTATGATTGTGGTTTGCTCCAGTGCGTTTGAATCCTACAGAGCAGAGTGGAAATGATTTTCCTCCATCAGACATCAGAGAGCGGCCCGGTTTAGAGCTCGAGCCGCTGGACCTGCAGGCCTGTAATTACAGCCGACTGGAGTCATGGAGCGAGCAGATACAATAACATCACAGAAACACTTCAGACCAACCTCACGTCTCAGAGACACAGCAGCATTTATATATCAGGATCCCCAATCATTTTCCATCATGGATGTTTGTGAAGTCAGTGACATCCATCAGCGCTTCACTGCTGCCTCCTGCTGTCCTCCAACAGCACAACACACTGCATCACAGAAACACAATCAGCTTTTATTGCCAGGTACTGTATGTTCACACACACGCAACAGTGTGACAGAACAGAACAATAAATTGGGAATAACAATATGCAAAGTGACAATTATATGCAAATTCAAAATGTACTGTTAACTAAGTATGTGTGTTATATAAATCAATGTGTAAGTATACATATAGGCTATTTTATATATATAAGTGTGTATATTATAGTGGAAAAGGGTTATTAGCAGTGTTGAGGAGTAACTAGTTATGTGTAACAGAATTATGTAATTTAATAACAAAGTAAATGGAACTGGAATCAGTTAGAGTTACTGAAAAAAAGTGGAATTAAATTACAGTTACTTATAAAAATGTTAAAGATTACAAAGAAGGTCTGAATATTTTCACACACATGTAGATTTGATTTCTTTCTTTCCTGAATGGCCAATGTGTCAGGAGTTTAGGACACATGCTTTTTCTTTCTCTTTGGGTTTATGTATGCTTTATTTTTAAGATGAACTTTTTTTTTTCTAAAGCATTGTTAGATGTTTCCTGACATGTTGCTTTGCAAAGATTCCAAATAAATGAAACGGTCTTATGTTTTCTAATCAGTATTTAACCTCAGAATGATCTCAAAGTAAAAAGAAGTGATTTTGTGGTGTCTGTGCTTTATTAGAATCTTAAGTGATGAAGGATTGTGAAAGTCTGAGAGTAATCAGTGCCGAGTACTGTACTGTAAGGTTAAACCTGCCTGCTTTACATGTTTCAGTATTAACAGTTGAAAACATTTGTTAGAAACTTAGAAAAGTAATCAAATTGAGTCAGTTGCATTACTTTAATAAAGTAATTGAAATAGATACTTGTTGCATTTTAAATTGGGTAACTTGTGAGTCTGTAACCTATTACTTTTCCAGAGTAACTTGCTCAACACTGGTTATTAGATTATTCAAATGTTCTTCAGACTAAGAAAACTGATCACTGAAAGCTTCTTTGAGGAACCTTAAATGGTTCTATGGCATCATTGTGAAAACCCCTTTTATTTCACAAACAATCAGTGGATGTCTGTTGGATTTGAATGTGATTTGATCATCTGTTGTTTTTTTATCATTATGATTTCTGATTCTGTGAGGGTCAATTACGGTAATTTCTGACTTTTGCACTTTCAGCTTCTACATTTTCCTGTGATCATCCCTCCAACATTTTAGCCCTTGCACAACCAAAATATATTTCTTATATGTTAAAGATAAAAATATTGCATGATGTTATGCATTTTGAAAATATACGTAATATATTGGGGTAATATATTGCATTACACTGAATAATGCACAATTTTTATATATTGACAAATTGTCATTTTATATGGTTTTACAAGCACTGGTCTCCCAAATATGGAAATTTAGTATTTAATATTTCTTTCCAGTATTTTCACATATATGAATATGGCCATGTCAACCTTGATTTGCTTACACACACCTGCCATTTTATATTTCTATGAACGCAATATAATATTCACTCAGGAGCAAAAGTACATCTTTAATGAGTCTCTGACCTACTTGAGCTGAACATTTACAGCAAAAGCAGCATTAAAGCATCTTCATCTTATTGTGGACGACATGTTTATTGATGTGAAGTCTGTCCGTCTCATTCATTTCCTCTCTGCCAAAGCCTCACTCACTATATATTGAATATCATCAGACGCAGTGCACAATGTCAGGCCATATGAATTATTAAGAGACACAGAAGCTGACCAGAGGGTGGATCAGGACACAGATTCACCTGAGAAAGAGCACATCTGATGCTGAAACTCTTCTTACTAAAGTAGATTCAATAGGCTACGTTTCATATTAATACCATAAATATCTGAGAAGTTAAATAAATACACTAATAACTGTTAACATTATATGCTGTTTGTTAATGATGAGAACTGATTCAAACTTAAATTCGATTCATTAGCAAAAAACAAATCGAAAGAGCCATTAATTTTTCCAACCTCGACATCCCTTGTAGGTTAATGGTCAGATCATTGGATTCAGATCGGGACTTCAAAGGCAAGCACAAATCATTTGAGAGTAGTCAACATTTGAAGTGGATCAAGATTTGATGAAGATTTTGATTCACTTCGAATGTTGCTAGATCGATATATACACATACACACACACACATTACAGCAGAACTGTTTCCAACACTCATAATAAATCCTCATATTAGAATGATTTCTAAAGGATCATGTGATAGACCGGATGTCACATGTGACACTGAAGAATGGAGTAATGATGCTGAAAATCCAGCTTTGCATCACAGAAATAAATGATAATTTAAAGTATAATAAATTGAAAACAAATTATTTTAAATTGTAATAATATATCACAATATTACATTTTTTTCTGTATTTTTGATCAAATAAATGCAGGCTTGATGAGCAGAAGAAACTTCTTTCAAAAACATTAAAAATAGTAATGTTTCCAAACTTTTGGCCTGTATTGTATCCCCCCAAAACTGCACAACTGTAGACTAAAACATTAATAAAAAAGTGATAATAAAAAATGCGTCTTAAAACTGACATGATTGTACAAAATCACAGTCTGGGGACTCAGAACTCAGAACAACTGCTAACATTAAGTTTAAGGTAAAAATAACTGCCATGAAATTATAGTATCTTACTCCTATGCAATAAATTGTTCATTCACTACATCTCTTTACCTCTGTCTTTATCCTCTTCTCTTCTTTTTGGCACTGTATCTGTCGCAGACTATGCTTATTTATAATGTGTCATGTAAATTCGGCCTTCCGTCACAATCAGGAAACTTTCACCGTGTCTAGAACTGGCGCGAGCTGCCAGGCCCGTTTCTACGAGCTGTGTGTTAACAAAAGCAGTGCTGTCTACATTGGATGCGGCGTCGGGCACGCTACACAACAAATTACCAACAACTGATCGCGCGCGCTCTGTTTCTGACGCACTTCAAGCACTCGATGGATAGGGGAAGATTGAAGAGCCAGACTTTTTTTTAATTTATTTTTTGCTTTATTTGGTAGTATTTCGAATTAATGTTTTTTAAATAGTAGCCTATTATAAAAAAAAATGTAAAAAAAAAAAAAAAAAAATAGGCATTTGCCTATACCGCCTATACCGCGGGCCGGCCCTGCACCAACGCCTAGAAAAAATAGGCCCTTTTGCGCTGCGTCATCAGGCCCACTTTGGTCTTAATCGGGCCCTGAAGGCGGTGCATTGCCAATGAGACTTGACTGAGTTCACAGCTGAGCGGACATTTCACTCGCTGCTTCAGAGTCACATTTGCGTATGCTGTACTGCTGGAATTCTGATTGGTTGACAGCAAATTTCAAATATTAAACGGAACGATAAAATAACGTTATTAACCGGTTAATGTCCATTTCAAATTTTCGATTCTGTTCGGAACTAAAAAAATCATTTCGTTTCTGTTTCTGGTTCTGTTCCTGTCAAAATATCGTTCGTTTCCGGTTTTCGTTTTCGTTCCTTGAACCGGTTCAGAGCCCTGGACATAGCTGCAGCGATGTTCTTTCAAAATATTGCGGAAAAAAGAACAACAATGTGGAGAAGACGTTCTTTACTAGGCGGCAAGGAAGTCGACCGGAAGTTGAAGTCGGCCGCGTGCCGCCATCTTGTAGCAGAACTTCACTTGCGTTAGCATCCCATTGACTCCTATTCATTTTGGCATCACTTTGACAGCAAATAACTTTACATCTGAGGCGTTTAAAGACTCCGTTTGTCCATTATTTATTTCTAAAGATACACGACAATGTATAAAGGGCTCCATTACCTTCTATGTTACATTATGAAAAGAATCCAATGTTTATCAGATGATGCGCTCTTCAGCAGATGTCTCCGTGACGTACGTGTGCTATCTGGGGCAAAGCTGCTCCGAACTCCCGAACTGACTCAAATGATTCGCGAACCCGCTACGAACTCCCGAAATCACACAAATGATTCGCGAACCCGCTTTGAACTCCCGAAATGACTCAAATGATTCGCGAACCCACTACGAACTCCCGAGATGACATTGTTTTCCCATCTGAATCATCATTATGGTTGATATTGAAATTTCAATGCAAAATAAATGTTGAATCACCATTACCATATCGATGAAAACCTGATGTTATTAATGTTAATGGCAACAATATTGGAACAACATTGATCTATAGTTATCTTTATGATTGATTAAGCATTGATATTTGGTTTCCAGGCGATCCCTGAATGTGTTGAAAAGTCATTGATTTATAGTGGACAGAGAAACAACGCGGTTGTTGAAAAGTCATTGAAATATAGTTGACCGGGAAATATGATTGAAAATCCATCGATTTTTGGTTGACCGGGAGATCAACGGGTGGTATACCTAATGTACTGCACCGGACACAGCTCATTTCTGGACCCTTGGCACAAGCGTACAGGTAAGCTTGCTTAATGTTCGATATGAATTAATTGTACCAAATCAAATACTAGGCTGATTTTTAACTTGATGGTTAGTGTAGTATCCGACGCAGTGCTGCAGTCACTGAAATAGATTTTTGTTTTACCAATATGTCAAAATCTAAATAAATAAAAAAAAAAATATACGAGTGTGGGTTAAAACCCAAACCCGGACCTCTGACACTCTAGGCAAAAGATATACCACTGAAACATTTGAGCTGACAGATATATTGTAGCTTGATATTCACTATAGGAAGAAAGTGCAGCATAAAAAATAGCATATTTTAGCATTAAAATCCCTTTAACATTTATGGTGATCTGAGGGGGCGGGGGAGTCCAGTTTATGGGGCGTAATTTATTAGCTTTAATGAGAATTGTATATTTTATAGGCCTACATTAAAGTGTATTTCGTTTTTAATATTTTACATTTATTTCTTGAATGCTACTATTACATCAACTGTAGCTGAAAAAAATAAACTACTGTTATTTAATTTGTATATTATGTTGTTCATATGAAACTTTCTTTGTTTTTATATTTTTAATAACAGATTGGTTACCTGAGTACATATGTATAAAGTACAGTCACACTGTATGATTGTGAATTTTAATTGCTGTTTTTCACAGAGATTTTTGTCTTTTCTGTTCTTTTACAGATCACTATTGCACACCTAGTAAGCAAAACAACATTTTTTATTTCATTTTATTTTATTTCTGCAAACAACTTGCACCACTTGCAATTGCACAATGACATCACGCTGGTCAAAGAGATGGAAAATTAAATCAATGCTTAGGGCCACAGAGTCAGAAATCCTGCAGCAGTATGAGAAAACCTATACTGGTTTTAACCATTCTTTAATTCGAATACATCCATGAACAGCAGTTTTGAAAAGTGCTTTGAATATAGGGGAAATATGATCTAGCCTACAACACGAGGACTTATTGCCTTATCCGATCATTGAAAAATCATAGGCCTAGGCTACTGAATTTGTTCCAAGTGTTCAAATATATGTTCTGTTTAACTTAAATAATATTTTTTTATTATTTGCTATGCGCTATGCGCCAGACCGGGCAGAAGGGACTGGACGACAACTTATGCAGGCATCAGATGACAATGAAGTGTAAATAAAAAGTAGAGAGACTAATGAACATGAATTTGATTTTAAATAGTGTGGTGTGTTCTGTGTTTTATACAAGATTTCAAATGTGCCATTTCCTGGCTGTAGATAAAGCAGGCTATTTAATTTATGGCATTACATTTAAAATTAACATTTAAAAACGATTGAAATTCCATTGAAATAGTTTCAATGACTGTTTGCTATCTGGGAAATGATTTCGCGAACCAGCTACGAACTCCCGAAATGACTCAAATGATTCGCGAACCCGATACGAACTCCCGAAATGACTCAAATGATTCGCGAACCCGCTACGAACTCACGAAATGACTCAAATGATTCGCGAACCCGCTACGAACTCCCGAAATGACTCAAATGATTCGCGAACCCGATACGAACTCCCGAAATGACTCAAATGATTCGCGAACCCGCTACGAACTCCCGAAATGACTCAAATGATTCGCGAACCCGATACGAACTCCCGAAATGACTCAAATGATTCGCGAACCCGCTACGAACTCCCGAAATGACTCAAATGATTCGCGAACCCGCTACGAACTCACGAAATGACTCAAATGATTCGCGAACCCGCTACGAACTCCCGAAATGATTCAAATGATTCGCGAACCCGCTACGAACTCCCAAAATGACTCAAATGATTCGCGAACCCGCTACGAACTCCCGAAATGACCCAAATGATCCGCGAACCCGCTTTGAACTCCCGAACTGACTCAAATGATTCGCGAACCCGCTCCGAACTCCCGAAATGACTCAAATGATTCGCGAACCCGCTTTGAACTCCCGAAATGACTCAAATGATTCGCGAACCCGCTTTGAACTCCCGAAATGACTCAAATGATTCGCGAACCCGCTCCGAACTCCCGAAATGATTCAAATAATTCGTGAACCCGCTACGAACTCCCGAAATGACTCAAATGATTCGCGAACCCGCTACGAACTCCCGAAATGACCCAAATGATCCGCGAACCCGCTTTGAACTCCCGAACTGACTCAAATGATTCGCGAACCCGCTACGAACTCTCGAACTGATTCAAATGATTCGCGAACCCGCTTTGAACTCTCGAACTGACTCAAATGATTCGCGATCCCCGAACTGACTCAAATGATTCGCGAACCCGCTCCAAACTCCCGAACTGATTAAAATGATTCAGGCTCCCAACTCCCAAACTGACTCAAATGATTTGCAAACCCACTTTGGACTCAAATGAATCACGCTCTGAACTGCTGAACTGACTCAAATGATTCACAATCCGAAGTTCCCATCCAAATCAAATGACACTGACAGCGCTACTATTGGCTTAATTCTCTAATTTCATTACATTTACTGTAAGAGCCGTATTTCATATTTCAAAATGTATATTTTCATATTTTTATTATGTAAATTTGATACAGTTATTATTTATGTTAATTAGTTATTTCCTGTTGAATATACTTCTTTACATTATAGTTGTTCTTACTGCGCATGTTCGGTAACTTCCATTTTGTATCACATGTAAGAAAAGTTTGAATCTCATGCAATAAGTGCAGATGGTCGTGGGAGAACACAAAACTTTTGACCGTTTATCATAGCATAATTGCCTTATGAGTATAGTATCTCTACAAACAAGTTGTTGAGAAGACATCGCTGCACTTGGATTATGCTGTATGTAAGAACGTGATTCTTTGTTGATTTGGAAGAATAAACAGTGATAAACGAACTATGGATTTCAAGTGTGAATCAAGGCAAGAAGATACGCGTCAAAACTTGTGGAATAAATACCACATTCACATGTCCCTTACATGTAAGTCAAAAGTTTTACCCGTTATTTAAGTGTGTTTACAAGTGCGCACCTGAATGCACGTTAATGGAAGACCGTGCTTAAGACGTCAGAAGGACTCGCTTCGCTTGTTGTGGCCAAATAGTGCTGTGCAGGACATTGGATTTATGAATGAATGAAGATCGATCATATTACCGCTTGCAATAAGTGTTAGTTGTGTAACTTTGATTGTAAGTAAAATTGCACGTCTTGAAGTGTTACAAATGGCGGACAAAAAAGACGACGACGACGATGTTGTTGAGCGGTCTGAACGCAAGAGGGCGCTAACGGACAAGGGTTTGGAAGAGAAGCTTCACAACCAGATAAACGCCAGACGAGGCAAGTTGAGACAATTAACTGCAAAATCAAATGAGATTGAATTGCTTATGGAAAACATTTCCAACTTGAATGATGTTGAAAACAAGCAGTTTAAACTCTACAAACGGATGTTTGAAGAATTTATTGAAAGTAATGCAACAGTGCTGCTGTATTTGAAAGTTGAAGAGCATGATGCTGATCAGGATTTCTGGTTTCAGCCTAAATTATTATGCTGCAAAAAGTTCATGGAAAAAGTGAAGTCATGGATTGAGGAAACTAAACAGTGCATTAAGATGTCTCAAATCTGTGATAATGAAGTCTCACCAATGGACAGTGTGTCAATGGTGTCATCCAGGACGGTCACGTCTAATAAGTCAGGAAGTGGAACAGCATCTGTTTCCAAAAAATCATCCATATCTACAGCATCATCAGCTCGTCTAAAGGAACAAGCTAACAGAGCAGCTTTGTTGGCTAAAGCAGCCGCTCTAAAAGAAAGACAGGAGTTGGAAATGAAAGAAGCGAAGTTAAAGGCTGAAATGGAAAAGTTGGAAATAGAAACGGCTCTTGCAATGTCTGATGCTAAAATTAAAGTGTATAAAGATTGTGAAGAACAACTACAGTATGCAGATCAAAATGTGGCCATCCAAGCAGCCAATGTAGTCATTCCAAAACAGGATCATTATGAATATGATGAATACAGTGTAAGATCAAGGCATGGTAAAATGCTATCACGTCCTGAAGCAGTTCATTCAAGTATACCTGCAAGTGTCAGACCTAAGAAAACAAACACTGCAAAGGAATGGTCAACACCAGTCAATGAAACATTGTGCGGTAACACTGATACATCAGAATTTCAAAGAGTGATGCAACGCCAGACAGACATCACAGCAATGCTTGTGAAGAACCAACAAATGTCTTGTTTACCTCAACGTGAGGTTACTTTGTTTCATGGAGATCCACTTGAGTTCAGATCTTTTATGAAGGCGTTTGAACATGCTGTTGACTCCAGAGTTGACAGTAGTGCTGACAAGTTGTACTTTCTGGAGCAGTACACTAGAGGTGAGCCCAGAGACATTGTCAAAAGCTGCCAGCACATGCCAAATGATCGTGGTTATGCAGAAGCAATGAGACTTTTGCATGAGAAGTTTGGAAATGAGTTGAAAATTGCGACAGCCTTAATGCAAAAGGCATTCAAATGGCCTGAAATAAAGTCAGAGGATGGAAAATCTTTAAGTGCATTTTCATTGTTCCTGGTTACTTGTCGCAATGTAATGGAGGACATTGAATACATGGATGAGTTGGATAATCCTACTAACATGAGGATTATTATCTCAAAATTGCCATACAAGTTGCGTGAAAGATGGAGAGCCCATGCTTACGAGTATGAGGAGCACAATAGAAGAAGAGCCAAGTTCATTCAGTTGGTTGAGTTTGTTGATCGCCAAGCAAAGGTAATATCAAACCCACTTTTTGGAGATCTGGATGCTTTGGCAGGTGATAAAAAACACACCAACAAGTCTTTTCAAGGAGCTAAGCTGAAAAGAGAAGGAAAAGGAAGTAGTAGTTTTGCAACTGACTTCAAACAGGTTGGCGAAACTCAAAAAGACTTGACAATGATGAAAAGCAACAGTGCGCCAGTTATCAGTGCTTTCACTAAACCTTGCGCATTCTGTGAGAAAAGCCATACATTGGAGCAATGTTATCAGTTTGGTGCTAAGCCATATAAAGACAAATTTGACTTTTTAAGAAAGAATGGATTTTGCTTTGGATGCTTAGTCAAAGGACACTTAAGCAAAGATTGTAACAGAAGAAGCACATGTCAGCTGTGCTCAAAGAGACATCCTAGTATGTTACACTTAACCACACAAGACAAGATTCCTGAGAAGGAAATTGTAAAAGTTGATAAAGCTGAAGTTACCACTTTACCCACCACAATGAGTCACGAGACAAGTGCCTGCACTGGGGCCGGAGACGACTGTGTTCTTGCAATAGTACCTGTCAAGATAAAGTCAAAAAAAAGTAACAAGTGCGTGGAAGTGTATGCCTTTGTGGACCCAGGCAGCTCTGCTACCTTTTGCACTGAGGCACTAGCAAGACAGTTGAATGTCCAAGGCAGGAAAATTGACATGATGCTAAGCACCATGAACTCAAGCAAACGAGTGGAAAGTTACATGCTCACTGACTTGGAAGTGAGTGGATTGGAAGAGAACAACTTCGTTGAACTTTCCAAAGTGTTTACACAAAAGAGCATACCAGTTTCAATGGAGAACGTTCCACAGCAACAGGAAGTTGACAAATGGCCGTACCTCAGTGAAGTGAAGTTACCTCACATTGATGCTGGAGTGGAGATCCTCATAGGGAACAAGGAGTTCAAGCTTCTGGAACCATGGAGAGTAATAAATAGTAAGCACAATGGGCCATATGCAGTAAAGACTGCCCTTGGATGGATTTTGAATGGACCTCTTAGAGAACCTGAAGACAGCATGCATGGCTGTGCACAAACAAGCGTTACAGTCAACAGAATTTCCCTGGAGAGTGTGGAACAAATGCTGATACAACAGTACAATCATGATTTTCCCGAAAGAAATTGTGATGACAAAGCCGAATTATCACAGATAGATCACCAGTTTTTGGAGTCTGTATCTAATTCAGTGCAATTTTCTAATGGTCACTATTACATTGACCTTCCAATCAAGAAAACGATTGTCCAAATGCCTAACAATCGAAGTGCAGCTGTCCAGCGAGTGTTAAATATCAAAAGGAAATTCAAAAAAAATCACTCCTTTCATGAAGAGTACAAAAACTTCATGAATGGCATGCTGAGCAAAGGTTACGCAGTCAAGGTGCCTTCATCACACTTACGTCGTCAAGATGGTCAAGTCTGGTATATACCTCACCATGGGGTGTACCATCCTCAGAAGAAGAAGCTGAGGGTGGTGTTTGACTGTGCTGCAAGTTTTCAGGGAGTGTCTTTAAATAGTGAGCTATTACAGGGTCCAGACATGACAAATTCACTCATTGGAGTGCTCACCCGCTTCAGACAAGAGTCAGTTGCCATGACGGCAGATGTCGAATCTATGTATTACCAGGTGAGAGTTCCTGAAAAAGACAGTGACCTGCTCCGCTTCTTATGGTGGCCAGATGGAGATGTAGATCAAACCTTGGAAGAGTACAAGATGGTTGTCCATCTCTTTGGAGCAAAATCATCTCCAAGTGTAGCTAATTTCGCTCTTAGGAAGACAGCAGAAGAAAATCGCAGCAAATCATCTGTTGAAGCAGTTCACACAGTTCTTAAGAACTTTTATGTAGACGACTGCTTAAAGTCTGTTTCAAGTCATGTTGAAGCAATTGCCTTGTACAATGATCTCACAAAACTTTGTGCGAGCGGAGGATTTCATCTTACAAAATGGGCAAGCAACAGTCGTGCATTGTTAGCCTCTGTTCCTGAAGGTGAGAGAGTTGAAGATGCAAGAGAATTGGATTTGAGCCGGGATGCACTTCCTGCTGAGAGAGTATTAGGAGTGTTATGGTGTGTCAATTCAGATGTGTTCAAATTCAAAATCAGTGTGAAAGAAAGACCTGTAACAAGAAGAGGAATCCTGTCAGTCACAAGCTCCATCTATGACCCATTGGGCTTTCTTGCACCTGTCATATTGCCATCAAAGATTCTAATGCAGCAGTTGTGCAAAGAAAAGCTTGCATGGGACGACAACATTCCAGAACAGTGTGCAGAAAAGTGGATTGCCTGGTTACGAGGGCTAAATCAATTGACTGACTTCAGTGTGCCAAGATGCATTAAACCTGTTGACTTTGGAGTTTCAACTTCCGCACAACTACATCACTTCTCAGATGCTAGCGAAGTGGGATATGGAGTTGTGTCATACCTCAGACTGTTAAACACTGATGGACTCGCACATTGTGCCTTCATGATGAGGAAGTCACGTGTGGCGCCGTTGAAGCAGACCACCATTCCACGTATGGAGTTGACTGCTGCAGTTGTTGCTGTTAACACAGACAAAATGCTGAAAGATGAACTGGAACTGGAATTGCTTGAATCTGTATTTTGGACTGATAGTACCACTGTTTTGAGATATATTGACAATGAAGGTCTGCGTTTCAAAACGTTTGTGGCCAACAGGATTGCCGTTATAAGGGAGTCGACCAGACCACAACAGTGGAGGTACGTCAACACCTCAATGAACCCAGCTGATTGTGCATCCAGAGGACTTACTTGTGAAAAGTTCATGAAAAACATGAGTTGGATCCACTGTCCTTCTTTTCTCAAAGAACCAGAGAATAAGTGGCCTGAAACAAATCATGACTTATCAACAAAAATGGATGACAGTGAGGTTAAACACTTAGCTTCAGTGAACCTTGTGTGTGCAGTGGATGGCACAGATGCTGTGAACAATTTGATCAATTATTACTCTGATTGGTACAAATTAAAGAGAGCTGTGGCATGGATCCTTCGTTTTAAGGAGATAATTATACAGCGCAGCAAAACAGCCAAAGACAAAGAAGTTCAGAGTTGTGAGACAAAACCCACAGCAGAAAACTGCAAAGCTCTAACAATGCAAGACTTAACAAGGGCTGAAAATGAAATCATCAAATTCAGTCAAAGTCAAGTATTCAAAGAAGAAATTTCTTCATTGCAAAAAGGTAATCCATCTGTTAAAAAGAACAGTTGCCTTTCTAAACTGGATCCAGTACTTCAGGATGGATTGCTGAGAGTTGGCGGTCGTCTTGGTAAATCTGCAATGCCTGAGCATGTGAAGCATCCTATCATTATACCCAAATATTCACATGTCACAACTTTAATCTTAAGAGACATTCATGAGAGAATTGGACATTGTGGAAGGAACTATATGCTTTCAAAGTTGCGACAAAAATTCTGGCTTCCTTCTGCAAACTCCATTGTCAGGAAGTTTCTCTCCATATGTGTGACATGTAGAAAGATTAGAGCAAAGGCTGTAGAGCAGAAGATGTCAGAGCTGCCACATGACAGAATAATGCCAGATCAACCACCCTTCACCAATGTTGGAGTAGACTACTTTGGACCGTTTGAAGTCAGACAAGGTAGAAGTAATGTTAAAAGATATGGCGTATTGTTTACCTGCCTAACAACAAGAGCTGTGCATATTGAAGTTGCACATACGCTGGACACAGACTCGTGTTTAAATGCTATCCGACGTTTTGTGTGCAGGAGAGGGCAGGTGTCAATCATGAGAAGTGACAACGGTACTAATTTCATTGGTGCTGAGACTGAACTGCGTAAGGCCATTCAACAATGGAACCAATCAAAAATCGAAAGCACTCTCATGCAGAAAGGAATACAATGGATATTCAACCCACCTTCTGGATCTCATTTCGGTGGAGTATGGGAAAGACAGATAAGGTCTGTTAGAAAAATCCTGAGATCTGTGCTGAAAGAACAAACACTTAATGATGAGAGCTTGCATACATTCCTGTGTGAAGTGGAAGCAATAATAAATGACAGACCACTTACCATTACAACCGATGATCCAACAGATCTTGAACCCTTGACACCTAATCACCTGCTATTAATGAAAAGGAAACCAGCCTTACCGCCTGGACTTTTCCAAAAACAAGATGTATATGCACGGCGCAAGTGGAAGCAAATTCAGTATCTTGCTGACCTATTCTGGAAGCGATGGGTGCGTGAATATTTGCCCTTACTCCAAGAGCGTCAAAAATGGAATCAAGTAAAGAAAAATCTGGCAATTGGCGATGTCGTCCTGATAATAGATGACTCTTCACCAAGAAATTCATGGGTCTTTGGTAGAATCATGAAAGTATTTCCAGATAACAAAGGACTGGTAAGGCGTGTGTTGGTTAAAACTAAGACCAATACATTGGAA
The DNA here is from genome assembly GCF_963082965.1 of Carassius carassius. Lineage (NCBI taxonomy): Eukaryota > Metazoa > Chordata > Actinopteri > Cypriniformes > Cyprinidae > Carassius > Carassius carassius. The sequence continues at coordinate 32,083,034 of NC_081775.1, read as the reverse complement.
AGGCCTGTTGATAAGTTGTGCCTTATCTGTGAAATGGACTGTTAAATACTCTTCAATATCAATGACTGTTTCTATGCCACACAAAGAAATGGACAGTTCAAAATTGATAATGGGCACTTAAAGTTTCTAAAGTGATGTACAATGTAAATATTACTTCAGTTTAGGTAATTGTCAGTCTTCCTGCCTGTCAATTAGGGGCCGGAAATGTAAGAGCCGTATTTCATATTTCAAAATGTATATTTTCATATTTTTATTATGTAAATTTGATACAGTTATTATTTATGTTAATTAGTTATTTCCTGTTGAATATACTTCTTTACATTATAGTTGTTCTTACTGCGCATGTTCGGTAACTTCCATTTTGTATCACATGTAAGAAAAGTTTGAATCTCATGCAATAAGTGCAGATGGTCGTGGGAGAACACAAAACTTTTGACCGTTTATCATAGCATAATTGCCTTATGAGTATAGTATCTCTACAAACAAGTTGTTGAGAAGACATCGCTGCACTTGGATTATGCTGTATGTAAGAACGTGATTCTTTGTTGATTTGGAAGAATAAACAGTGATAAACGAACTATGGATTTCAAGTGTGAATCAAGGCAAGAAGATACGCGTCAAAACTTGTGGAATAAATACCACATTCACATGTCCCTTACATTTACTGAAATTAAGGTACGAAAAGTATGTTGTTAACAAATAAAATATCAATATTTCTATTCCGAACTGCTTTCCACGTCGAAACATCCACGAACATAACCAGGTGAGCAGATCACTCTCTCACTATTTGATTGCTCTAGTCTTTATCCACTCATCATCATCATCCACCAATCAGAACACACGAGAACTCTTTGACCACAGCTGCTGTGCTTCAAAAGCTCTTGCAGCAGCTCAACACTGGTTTTCTCTGAGGTGGTCGGATCACATCAGTTTGTGGTTAATCTTGCAGATCATGACTTATATCTACTCTTCCTCTCCCTGCAGTTTGGTAATATAAAGATTCCTCCTTTGAACTCCCACCTCTTCTGTGGGTTTTAATGTTCTGGGTCTGAATTTGGGCTCCTGGGGTCTCAGAAAAGAAACCTTTTCAATCTCCAAGGTGAACGTTATGACAACACCAGTGTTGTGCTAGTTACTAAAAAATAGTAACTAGTTACAGTTACTAGTTACTTAATTCAAAAAGTAACTCAATTACTTTGTTGATTATTTACACCAAAAAGTAATGCATTAATGTTAAAAGTAACTATTTAGTTACTTTTTTAAAGAGCTTTACTGTTCCCATTAATGCGCTTTTCTGCGTTATGGTCTATATTGTGAATTGTATCGATGCGGGACTTGAAAGTAAATCAACACAGGGTTAGTCTAAGAATAGTCTGCAGTGGTGAGAAACCAGGACTCTTATTTTGAAAACTGAAAGGAGGAGCTGTGTGCGCGCCTGCGCCCTTACATCTGCAGAGCATTTGGTGAGAAGTTACACGGATTTTTTCCTCATCAAATTATCATTTTATTTTGCAGGTATTATTGCTACAACTTGAGATCTGCACATGAGATCTGTAATGTAAATGTTCATACCGCTGATGGTATTTCCGATCGGGATTGTGAATATGTTGAGATGCAGACTGTCCGCCATTTTTTGACCGCTGTAACACGAGGTGATTGTGAAACGCGTTTAATTCTATTCAAATTGATAGAGCTGCTCTGATCACGATCGGCCGATCTTAATGCGCATCTCGTCAGTAAAGTCGGTTCTCTAATCAGCGGTAAATTCCCTCAGGTGCGTGATTTCACATAGAGCAGCTGTTACTACACAGAGTCGTTGTTAACTGAGAAGATGGGCAAAGAAACGCTGAAAATGAACGTGGATTTGTGCATCTTCTCAGTTAACAACGGCTCTGTGAAATCACGATCGTGATCGGAGCAGCCCTACAAATTGACTCCAGTTACAAAGTTATAGTGTTAATTCTGAGTTTACTTCAAATTAGTGTTTGGTTTATTAAGTTCTATCTACGTATAAAGATAGGATGCACTTATTTAGCAGAACTGTCTTATCTGTGTAACGTTACTTGGGCTTCTGCGCGCGGTCTGTAACATCAAGAAATATACAATATCTTTATGTGCACTGAAGGCTATGCTGTGAGCAGCCACAAATATTCTTGTGCTGTAAGAACATAGACGATTTACATGTATGCAATTTGTTATGAGGTATATAGAGAGAGGGAGGATTGTTTTCTCTATATTTTGTGATGTTAAATAAAATGGCTGGTATCTTCACATCGTTTTACATTTCTGCTGCTGTAGTCTGCATTGCTTTTGCATGGTGACGTATGAATAGTTAATACAATAGCAACTGTATTTTTGCTTAAGCTCTTTTTGTGTTTGTTTCAGATCAATGGACAACTTTGTCATTAACACTTTGACAGACTGGCAGCTGACAGACCTTGTGACTTGTCTAAAGATTTAACATTAGAGGGAAGAAATTAGTTTTCCCATCTAGCGCATATCAAGTCATTGCTACTCAAGCCCTTTTCAGACATCAATTCTTATGAAATATCATTTTTCAGCAGTACTTTAAAGTGGTCGTTTGAATTATAGGACATAAAGATGTATGAAATGCTTATCGTCAATATGGCCAATGCAAAGGTTTTAATTAATAACCCAAGTCCTGCGTTTTGAATTTTGATTTGGTTATTTTACGTTTACTCCACAAAATTCATTGCATTTATATTGTTGACTTCTTTTTAAAAATGCTGTCACTGGGTGAAGATTTTCTGTTCAATGCCTGCAAGTGACCGCAGCAGAATGTGTTCTTATGCAAGCTTTTGCATGAACATGCACATTGATAAGAGGTTGCACAGCAAATACAGAAAATAGTGCCTAGTTGAACAGACACAGTCTTTTATAGAAGAAAAAAGTCAACAATACAACTGCAATGAGTGGAGGAAGGTTTTTTACATGTATTTGTTCTAGCCAACTCACTGGAAGTACTTGTTCTGGATAATAACCAAATTCAAACTTGAAATGAAAAAGAGACTCTGGTTATAAATGAATCCTTCACATTGCCTATATTAACTATTTCATACTTCTTTATGTCCTACAATCCAAACAATCCATTTAAATCTAGTTTTCTAATCTAGATTTGACCTGTGTGTGTTTCTGATAACAGTTCTACATCAGATATCAAAAAGCCACTGGCTTGGGGTTTGGTTCAGTCTTTTACCTGTTTGAAAGACTCAAGCAGTGGCAACGGGAGTGGGGTTTTATTAATGTCATTGAGATTTATTTGGGTTGTCATGATCCTCAAACCGATTTAGTTTGATTTTTAAGGTTGCAATCCAATTCGATTTTCAGTTTAAACGTTTCTTAGTTTACTGGAGTCAGTCGATGGCTCTACCAGGCCCCCTTCTGTTTTTGCTGGATTTCCAGTGTAGATCTCCTATTTCTGCTGAATCCTCACCAAAGAATACACACTAGGGTTTGTACATGGGAACATTTTTCCGCAGGTCCTTTAAACAGTTTTAAATAAATAATTGGGAATTTGAGGCCTTAAATTAGAAAAATAATTTGAAGCAACACCTCCCTATTTCAGTTTCTGACAACTTTGTTCTTTTTTTACAGAATGTACCATATCAGACGAACGTGCGTCACAGTTTAACGAATGGTTGAGAAACAATTCTCCGCCCCTCAGCCAGATAGAGACCTACAAAGGACCACGTGGATTAGGGACAACAATTGGACCATCGATCAGATCCTCGAAGAGTTCCCTCGCTTAATGACCAAAGGCACGGTAGGTATAGGGAAATATGATCTTACTTATGAGGAAACATTGTTTATAATGTCTTATTAGTGTGCCACATTAAATAGGTTTAAAAAATGTGTTTTCTATTTTATAGATTGCACAGGACTTCCTTGTCCTACATGGGGATGCTGCATCAAAGTTGTCTGAAACTTGGCTTCCCATTTATGCTGAGAAGATCCTGTATTCTGTTTGAATGTCAAAAAGTGCGGGCTTATCTGCTAATGTTAGCTACTGTATATTAGCTTTAAACCGTCCAGCAAATAGACCGGTGATTTAACGTCACCGCTTATTTTACACAGTTTAACAACAAAACAAAACGCTAAGTGAACATCACTAGCTAAGTTACCCTTTTCATGTTGGTTTTGAGCGCTATGCAGCCCAGCTAATTCTCTTTTAGATGGTGTACTGGCCCAGCTTTAAGAGCACTGAACGTGTGAAAAGGGCAGCTGCTAACGAGGAGAAGCATGAGCCAAACTGGCCAAGATATGATGTAAAGGTCGTAAGAACTTGTGCTATGCCAATTCATAAAATTCTTGTTTAAAAATAATTTAATGGTTGCTTCTCCTTCTATATCTATAGTAATATATATTATTATTGTCATGTTCTGGGCAGCTTTACAGCTAATCAACACATTCAATTTTAGACAACTACAAAGACGCCATCAGGCTTGTGCCTCAATATCAGAACGGCTGCAACTCCTGTGAGCTCCAGTCTGAGGCAGAGCAGGAGGGAAGCTGCCAGAGAAGAGATTCAGTCACTTCTGTCTGGTTTTTGTTCTGTTTCTACAGTAATAGGAAGGTTATGTAAGTGGTTAGGACGCTACATACCATAACCATAATCATAAACATATCTGTGTGTTAGATTACAGTGCTGTGAGGAAAAACACTGTGACCCGGTCAGCCACGGATGCAGAGGTGACCAAGCATCAATCCGGTGGTTCAACCTGGCAGCAGATCGGGCAACGAGGAGACGTGTCCCGCCTCCATCCACACAAACAGAGGAAAAGAAATGTGTAAACAATAAACCATCTTTTTATTGAACCTCTTGTCCTTCACCAGTTATTCATTTTCTGATGCTGTGCAGTGCAACATTTCATTGAAGTTGTGGTCTAATAGATCAAATATTTTTATGTACCTAGGCCTACAGTATAAAGCATTAAATTAGGTTTTGACCATAAAATGAATGTAGATTAGCCTAGCCAACATAGGCTACTTAACAAAAACTGAATAGGCTATAACTTATAACTCCATAAATGCAAATGTCAATTTTATATTTCCATTGAGTAGTGATTATTTTTGTACATTAAATTTGTCTTGTATTGGAACTTTTCAGTTCGGCTTATTTACAATATTGTTCGGTTAAAAATGCAAGGCAATGCAGATTTAAGCTTAGGTTTATATTGCTGTAGTAGCCTAGGCTAGACATAATGATAGTTTATCTTACAATTTAGTTTATCCTATATTATCATACAGCAAGAACAGAAGGGATTTTGAAAATGAGAGAAACGGCCAGATGAGACAGTATTTTTATGAGTCCGTGGCGGATATGTGTTTCAAAATCGCGGAGGTAAGGTTTTAATCCGCCTTCGTTTCGGATCCGTCATTGCGCGCAAGTGGACGCCAACACGGGTCCTAACCGGAAGCCGCGATACCTGTAAACGTTTCGCGGACCCGCTTTGAACTCCCGAACTGACTCAAATGATTCGCGAACCCGCTTTGAACTCCAAACTGACTCGAATGATTCGCGAACCTGCTTTGAACTCCAAACTGACTCAAATGATTCGCGAACCCGCTTTGAACTCCAAACTGACTCAAATGGTTCACGAACCCGCTACGAACGGCCGAAATGACTCAAATGATTCGCGAAACCGCTTTGAACTCTCGAAATGACTCAAATGATTCGCGGACCCGCTTTGAACTCTCGAAATGACTCAAATGATTCGCGAACCCGCTTTGAACTCCAAACTGACTCAAATGATTCGCGAACCCGCTTTCAACTCCAAACTGACTCAAATGATTCACGAACCCGCTACGAACTGCCGAAATGACTCAAATGATTCGCGAAACCGCTTTGAACTCTCGAAATGACTCAAATGATTCGCGGACCCGCTTTGAACTCTCGAAATGACTCAAATGATTCGCGAACCCGCTTTGAACTCCAAACTGACTCGAATGATTCGCGAACCCGCTTTGAACTCTCGAAATGACTCAAATGATTCGCGAACCCGCTTTGAACTCCAAACTGACTCAAATGATTCGCGAACCCGCTTTCAACTCCAAACTGACTCAAATGATTCACGAACCCGCTACGAACTGCCGAAATGACTCAAATGATTCGCGAAACCGCTTTGAACTCTCGAAATGACTCAAATGATTCGCGGACCCGCTTTGAACTCTCGAAATGACTCAAATGATTCGCGAACCCACTTTGAACTCCAAACTGACTCAAATGATTCAAAAACCCGCTACGAACTCATGAACTGACTCAAATGATTCGCGAACCCGCTACGAACTGCCGAAATGACTCAAATGATTTGCGAACCCGCTACGAACTCCCGAACTGACTCGAATGATTCGCGAACCCGCTACGAACTCCCGAACTGACTCAAATGATTCGCGAACCCGCTATAACTGCCGAAATGACTTAAATGACTCGCGAAACCGCTTTGAACTCCCGAAATGATTCGCGAACCCGCTTTGAACTCCTAACTGACTCAAATGATTCGCGAACACGCTTTGAACTCCTAAATGACTCAAATGATTCGCGATTCCGCTTTGAACTCTCGAAATGACTCAAATGATTCGCGGACCCGCTTTGAACTCTCGAAATGACTCAAATGATTCGCGAACCCGCTTTGAACTCCAAACTGACTCGAATGATTCGCGAACCCGCTTTGAACTCTCAAAATGACTCAAATGATTCGCGAACCCGCTTTGAACTCCAAACTGACTCAAATGATTCGCGAACCCGCTTTCAACTCCCGAACTGACTCAAATGATTCGCGAACCCGCAACGACCTGCCGAACTGACTCAAATGATTCGCGATCCCGCTTCGAACTCCCGAACTGACTCAAATGATTCGCGACCCATGTGCCGTGCTGTGCAGAATACACGTCTAGATTAGTTGCAAGAGAAGATTTGCTTAAGGTACGTGTATATTTTAAAACTAATCGTGTTGTGCCAGCGATCGGTTTTATAATAACTTCCAAACTAAGTTGTGTATGATGACTATCAACTGTTTGTTAATCAGCGAGTATACCAAGTTGTTTTGTTACAAGTTGTTTCGCGTGCGTATTGGTCGGGCAAATGGATTTCTAAAGGGCTTAACTGATGTTTTAAGTCTAATTTTTTCACAAGTTACTTTTTTCTAAATATTTTTGATAATGGCTGATACCACGTCAGATTATGTTTAACCAATTTGAAACCGGTTATACATTATTTTGAGTTGTTCTGACAGCTCCGCCATTAATTCTATTGTTTGTATTTGTGTAACATTATTGAACTTCCCTATTAGGAGTGCTCCGATGTGTGATTTTTCGGATCCCTCTCTTGTCCCCCTCCCGCACCAGCTCAGCTGCCGGTGACGTCAGTGGAGAACACCTTGGAGCAAATCCTCCATACTGTTTTCTTCATGCTCGGCCGCCACTGATGGATAATCTGCTCACCTTCAACAGCTACATTCTGAACTAATATTTTAGCATTAAATTGACCTGTATTCTATACACATCTAGTTAAAAGATTGGAACCATTAAGAATTTGTATATTATTTTTTTTATTCACCAAAGATGCATTTATTTATTTGAGAATGCAGTATAATTTAATATCATGAAAGTATTTATATGAACTATATTTAACTATTTTAAAATATAACTTATTTTTGTGATGCAAAGCTGAGCTTTTTCTCAGCAGGATATGATCAAATCTATATGCTGATTTGTTGCTCAAGAAACATTTATTATTATTATCAAAGTTGAAAATGGTTGTACTGTTTCAAGTGTTTGTGTAAACCATAGTGCACTGTTCGAACAGTGTTGTGTACTTACATTATCCCAAATGTTTCGAAGAATGTTTAAATCCAGAGAAATAAGCAATTTTAACTAGTGACATGATTTAATAGACTGGTGATAACCGCACAGAGTAGGATTATAATAAAACTTTCAAATGCATCTACTATGATACGCCAACATATGCTTTTAACCACTGCATATAAGTTGTATTTCTAATTTTTAAAGATTCTTTAAAAATAATTATGGTTTTCATAAAATATAATGAGTAGCAAAAACTGTTTTTGATGATAATTAACACTGATAAGATAAGAACCATTATTAATTACCAACTGCCATTAATAATTGCTATTAACTGATAAGCATATTCTAATGATGTTTGAAGGGTCATGTGACACTGGAGGCTGGATTAATGAGTATATAAAAATATTTTAAAATAACAGCTCATTATTTTTCATTAATAATTTTATACATTAGCAAGTAAATGCAGTGTGCATTAGAGACTTCTTTCAGCAACATTTCAACTTAGTCATTCCATGCTTCTGACTGGTAGTGTGTATAAACATGCACACACACATGTTAGCACACAAACAGTTTGTTTACATTTTGTTAGTAGTTGTAGGTTTGACCGTTTCAGTGATCTTACCATTCTCTGCATAAACCCTCTGTCTGCCAGTCTTTGTTCCAGCCTATCTAGGTCTGCAGTAGATGCTAGAGGAAAGACACCACCCTCTTCCTCTTCAGCCATCTGCATTTGGGGTACAATACGCCTGTTCCCCACTAGAGACTGGACCAGTGAAGTCAGATGGTGGATCCTCATGTCCATTTTCTCTAGTGTTTCCAGAATTGCCCTTTCTACAGCTGCAATACAGAAGATAATTACATTTTTATGTAGCTTTGATGAATTAAATTATGCATTTTGCAACTTATTTAAATTAATAAATAACGTACGTGTACATTGATTTGTTACAGTACTCAAGACTGGATTTTCCTGTCTCTCACCAGAAGTACCTGTAAGTATAAATTTACTGTAAGGTTTTAAATGTTAGATGTAGTGTTACATGCATCTGCCTTGAGGTTATCAAAAGAATGTCACATTATTTAGGGTAAAATGTTTACCATTTTCCAAAATGATCCTGACCCTTAAATGCATTTCAGTGTTTTCTGGTTTGCTAAAGAGCCTTACTGGAGCTCAAAGGGGGAGTTGGTAAGTAAAAACTTAAAGTAAGCTAATGATGATGGTAGGGCTGTCGCGGTTAAGAAATTTCCCCTGCGGTTATTATGGGTGGCTCAATAGCGCGATACGCGGTATTACCGCCGTTTGTTTGTTTTTTTAACATAGCTAATTTATCCTGATTTTGCTGCATACAAAGCTCTATCATTGAGTTATGTAGCATATATTGTTGCTTTTTTAACTGACAACTGAGACGCGTTTTAAAACATTTTTGTTTATTGTTAAATGCCAAACAGCAACAAGAATTTTTTTTTAAGAAACAATAGAGTTCTAACATGTATTACACGTATTTGTGCGCGACTTTGGACAGCAGCGGAAATCTAGACAGATTATCGTGCCCCCACTGGCCCACCAGGACAGAGGATTCGCGTGGAGTCACTCCTCATGCAGAAAGCGTGTGTGACCTCGTTATCTGCTCACGCTCTCTTGGGTATGGGCACTGACGAGTGAGTTTGGTCTGTTAATATCACTGTATTAGTACATTAAACCACGTTAAGCGTTTTTCACGTTAAGCGTTTTAGAATGTCCCGATGAGCTCAAATTAGATGTATTGCTGCGTCACAGGAACCTTTTTGCAGCAAATTTTGCATAGCGGCTCATCTAAATTCGCTGACTCGCCCTTTTCATTGGTTTGAAAGTCGAAATGTTCCCAAACTGGCGACGTGACATTAGGTTTTGGGATGAGATCGAGCGCCTCCCATCGTTTCAGCCGGCCTATTCAAAACAAACGGTGCACCATAAAGCTACAACGGCTCGCGAGAAAATTACAGCCGTAACCATATTGTATCATTAATTTATTTAACATTGAATGCACAGTGACAAATTGAAAAAACAAGAAGGCCACAGCCTCATAAAAAAAAAAAGGAAACAAAAGTAACGCTGCGGTTGCCGCGGTTTCTGCGGTTTGCAACTCTCCTCTGCGGTTTGCTTGTCAATAGCGCGGTGTTACAATATTGCGGTTATCGCAACAGCCCTAGATGATGGTTTCAACATCAAACATGTCTCAGGACAGAAAAGGTGTGCTCTATGGATTGAACACAAAATACTATGTTATTTAGTTTTAGATTGTGCCAAGGGCTGTGAATTAGTGTTTTCTCCTCCTTATTCCTATTTAATGTTGTTTTAGCTTGTGTGTGAGGTGGATGAGCTCTCCAGCCGTCTCCATTATTATTATTTATTATTATTATTTTGCAGTATTTCTGTTTCCTGTGTCTCACTGTGCAGACGCAACTGACGTCACTTCCTCAAGCCCCACTCGCGGCGTTGTTTAGATACTTGATCTATGTATCTATCCATGTGTGTATCTATGTATCTACTTTAAAGTTATTTTAATGTACATTGATACATTGCTATTGCAGTTTGAACTGTGATCTATCGTGCCACGTTAATGCCACAAAATTCACATTTACATTTACTTTTGTGGAACACTTTTGTGTCTGCAGTATGTATATAGAGTGCCCAAAATGGTAAAAAAAAAAAAAATGAGCCACTCCTTTTCTTTTAAATAATAGAAGGATCTGTGAAGGGTGTCGAATTAAAATAATGACTTGAGTGTATTTGTGTAATGAACTTACTCTGGCTCTTCCTTGGTGGTCCCTGAGGGTCTCAGGACAGCAAACGTGTGCTCTATGGATTGAACACAATGTTGTTTCCTGTTTTTAGATTTATTTAAATGCTGTGAGATGTGTTTCAGATTTCCTTTATCCCTGATTATGCTTTTACCTTGTGTGTTCGGGTGAGCAACACACCAGCCGTCTCCGTCATGGTCCGGCTGAGACATGCGCAGTGGAGCTGAGAAACGTGGAGTTTCACAAATGAAGATTTAAAGTTTTTGGGTTTACAATGACATGAGTAATTCACAGTTTTTTATGATTTATCTTTCATGACACATGAAGGCAAATGATGCCATTTTCATTTGTTAAATCATTTCTTTTGTCTTTTTGCGAGGACCTACTTGGGAATCCTTTTTCCAGCAATTTCAGTTTCAAGTTTATGTCAGAAGTATAGCTGGCCTTCATTCTGAAAAGATGCTGAAAACAAGAAATGCAGGTACGGCTTCATTTTTGTTTATTAAAGCTATATGAGATCATGTTTTACAGTGTATATAAATGATGTGCAAAGATTCTGAAAAATGAAATACAGGTAATTAGTGGTCGACCGATATGTGTTTTTTTTTTGAATGCCGATATCTCAAGATATCAGGATGGCCGATATAAAGCGAATAAATATATATATATATATACAGTACAGACCAAAAGTTTGGAAAATTACTATTTTTAATGTTTTTGAAAGAAGTTTCTTCTGCTCATCAAGTCTGCATTTATTTGATCAAAAATACAGAAAAAACTGTAATATTGTGATATATTATTCTGTGGGCACCACTTAGACATCCAGCCATTGAGTGATGACAATCTGCTATGCATCTCATCACCACGGTAAGCAGGGAGGGGACCAGAGCATATTACAGTGTCTGACATCGTGCTTGCAAGTTCACATACCTCTTTAATGTTATTTTTAGTGATCTCCGACTGGCGAAGTCGAACATCATTAGCGCCGGCATGAATAACAATCTTACTGTATTTACGTTTAGGATTAGCCAGCACTTTTAAATTTGCCAAGATGTCAGGCGCTCTGGCTCCCGGTAAACATTTGACTATGGTGGCTGGTGTCTCTATATTCACGTTCCGTACAATAGAATCACCAATAACTAGAGCACTTTCATCAGGTTTCTCAGTGGGTGCATCACTGAGTGGGGAGAACCTGTTTAATGTTTTGATCGGAACAGAAGAGCGGTGTTTTGACCCACGACTACGCTGCCTCACCGTCACCCAGTTGCCCTGCTGCTGGGGCTCTGTTTCCGGAACCGAACAATGTACAGGAATCCCTGAGCTAGACGCATCCAAAGCCGTATCTAGAGCCCTAACATTCTTACTGTCCTCAATTAAAATTTGTATGAAAGACAGCGGAGACCAGGACAACTAGAGCCCCAGATACAGATCCCCTGTAAAGACCTTGTCTCAGAGGAGCTGTTGTTTTCTCTGTTGGTGGACCAAGGGGGCGTGGCCAATGTATGAGACGGGAGTGATTGGCATTTGGCCATGTAGTACTTATGCACATTACTGGTGTGATTAATAATAGGTGGAGGGGAAGGAAATGTGCTATTATTAAGAGTAATCTCAATAGCTTTGGACCTGTGGTGCTGCCATAAGTGTGATAGTTTCTCTCCACTTACTGACCGCTCAGTTCTCCCTCTACCGAGCGACGGCTGGATGACGTCTCTCACGAAGAGCAGCTGTTTCTCAATCCAGGAAGTAATGGAGACCGATGTTAATTCCGCTGGATGTTTATCACTCAAGGGGAACTTTTTTAGAATGCGTGACACGTATTTCAGAAGTGGTAATGCAAACTCTTTCCCGTTGGCACGCCTCATTCGAAATACTCCGTTTTGGAAGAATACTCCGAAAAGGATGAATACGACTTTACTCCATTCCGCCAGGTTACCAGAGCAGACAAAGTAAGTTCTTTCTTGAAGTAGTTTGATATCCACTAACTTCCTGAAGTGTCTCTCGTGAATCTCGAACTTTTTCCATTCATGACATTCTAGTCGGCGCACATAGTTGTTAAAATCGAAAGGGACATCTTCACCGCCCAGTGATGTTTGCGGGACTGGATCATGTGTTTGTTGCTGTTGTTTGTAAATGCGACCGCTGGACAAGGCTTGTTTAAAGGCCTATCTTAATGCTGCAACTAGGCACATGTTCAGTACCAATGTCCAAAGCATATTTTCTCTGCTGCATTAACGATGGCAGTTACAACGGGCGAGATGTTTAAGATTTTAAATTGCCATGGTGTGGCGCGGGACACACACACAAACACACACACACACACACACACACTCACACACACTCACTCACACACTCACACTCACACACACACACACACACTCACACACACACACTGACACACACTCACTCACACACACACTCACACACACACACACTCACACACACACAGTCACACACACACAGACACACACACACACTCACACACACAAACACGATTGGGGAAGTCGTGGCCTAATGGTTAGAGAGTCGGACTCCCAATCGAAAGGTTGTGAGTTCGAGTCCCGGGCCGGCAGGAATTGTGGGTGGGGGGAGTGCATGTACAGTTCTCTCTCCACCTTCAATACCACGACTTAGGTGCCCTTGAGCAAGGCATCGAACCCCCAACTGCTCCCCGGGCGCCGCAGCATAAATGGCTGCCCACTGCTCCGGGTGTGTGCTCACAGTGTGTGTGTGTGTGTGTGTTCACTGCTCTGTGTGTGTGCATTTCGGATGGGTTAAATGCAGAGCACAAATTCTGAGTATGGGTCACCATACTTGGCTGAATGTCACTTCACGTTCACACACACACACACACACACACACATACACTGTTTGAGGTTTAGGAATTAGTTTTATTAATTTTTCTTTAGCCTTTATGTTTATGTCAGTATTAATAATTGTAGCATTTCAACTTTTTTGTAAAAAGTTACTACTTTAATTTTAGTACTGTTTTCATTTAATTTATTTTTAAAAAATATATTTTTAAATAAAATGTAAAAAATTATATATTTTTTGTACGAGTTTCTTCCTTCTGCTTAATGCTAAAAATATGTTTTAAAGACCAAACGGTTGATGGTACCCATTCACTTCCATAGTATTTCTTCCTGTAGCATATAAGTCAATGGGTGCCGTCAACTGTTCGCTCTTGAAAACATCTTGTGTTCAGCAGAAAAAAAACACTCGTTCGACTGAGGAAGAGTAAATGATCGCAGGATTTGATTTTTCGATTCCTCTCACACAGACAATACAGTTATATGAGTGTTAATCTAAACTGTGTTTGAATATGAAGCACTTTGTGTGTGAAAACATTTGTGAATCAACCAATCAGCTGTCACTCGATTTCAGAGCCGCTAACTAGAATAAGATCACAGCTACTTTTATTTTCAGAGTAAATATGGAGTTGAACACAAGACTTGATGAAATGATACTGTGATAAAGATAAAGCATATTTATAATCATAGAGGCTCCTGCAGACGTATGTTTTAGTAAGGTTTTCCAGGGTTTCTTTTTTACTCTTTTCTTTTACCTGCCACCGTTCGACTCGGACACAAACACGAGAGATTTTAATTTGATGAAGGTCATGGTGTTCTTCTTCACCGCAGAGAATGATGCTCTTCCTCGTTTCCAGCTCAGATATCTGAACATACTTAAATCGAGAAGCATTTACTGAAATATAAATGAGTTCATGTTTAAAAAAACAAGAACAAATATCTGTCAGCAGCTCAGAAAAACTATAGTTTTCACCGTTGGCAGAATTTTTTTTCCCGTTTTAAGCATTAACCTAAAAGAATCTAAAAATAAATATTGATTAGATGGAATACAGAGTGAAATCCGCTGTATAGTGATCATGCTCTCTGCCCTTTAACCTCTCAAATCTGAATATATACGCCAATTAATCGAATTTTATAACGAGTATGAAGAGATCTGTAATATACATGACTGTATGTAATGAGAAAATAAATGACTTGATGCAACATCCATATTTCTTTGCTGGGTTTAAAAGTTTTTTTAATGAATGATTATGAAATGTTTTATTATAAACATCAGTGCACTATTAGCATTTGTATCAACATTATTAGAAATATCTGAATGAATCAGAATCAAACGATTAGGTGATTAATGCAGAGCTTTTCTTCCTTAGTGTTTCTGTCTTGTTTTCTGGTATATATTAATGCTTTCAAACGATTAATAGCTTCCAAAATAAAAGTTTTTCTTTATATGTTTGTGTGCGTGTGTGTGTGTACAGTGTATATTTATTATGCATATATAAATACACACATTTTAAAATATTTACATGCATATATTCATATTATTTATAAATAGTATATAAACATAACATTTTTCTTAAATCTATACATGCATGTGTGTGTATTTAAATATGCATAATAAATATACACATTACACGCACATATATGTAAACAAAAACTTATTTAGAATGTGATTAACCGTTTGACAGCATTAATATAAATATCTAACCATTCTTGAATCAGGATGAATTTACTGTACAAGTAAAATGACTTAAAAACAACAACAACCCCATATTGTGTAAGTTTTTGCTTAAAACATGCACAAATATTTACCAATGATGTAAGAAAAAGAATCTGAATTCAAAGGCTACACAAGATTATTTTTCTTCCCCCATTGGCAGATATTTCTGCTCTTTTTAAGCCAAAACTAACATTTTGATAATAATAAAAAAAAAAATCATTTTAAATGATGTCACTTGTACAGTAAATGCATCCTGATTCAGTAATGTTCAGATATTTATACTAGAACACAAACACACACACTGAGGAAGAGAAGCATCTCTTCAGGTCAGATGTTGACGGCTCTCATCAGTGGAGATGATTCTTCTTCATTAGTTCTGAGCGACGGCGAGGATCTTCAGAGCTTGGCGTAGTCCTTCAGCACGGCCTCCAGCTTCTGACTCAACATGATGTTCCCTTTGACCTTCAGCTTGCCGGAGAAAAACGCCTGCGGGACAAACACGGATCAGAAGTGTGTGTGTGTGTGTGTGAGACAGACAGAGAGAGAGGGACACAGCACCTGCTGAGGGTTCAGTTTGCCCTTCACCACCTCCATGAAGTCCTCGTCTGAGACGCTGAAGATCACGTCTGCTTTAGAGACTCCTCTGTGCAGAGATCCTCCGTCCGTCTTCAGATCGATGGCTGCAGGACCACAAAACTAAATCAGCTTCTGAGCCACAAACACGCTTCTCTTCCTCAGTGTGTGTGTGTCTTGTGTTCTAGAATAAATCTCTCAACTTCCTTGAATCAAGATGCAGTCACTGTACAAGTGACATGATTAAAGATATTATGTCTTGTTTTCTGTAAAAAGAAAAATATATATTTATATAAGGATTTTCTTAGTTTTTGCTTAAAACAAGCAGAAATATCTGCCAATGGGGGAAGAAACATAGTTTAGTTTAGCCTTTGAGTTGCATGTTTTAATCTTTTTTTAGAAAACGAGCCTTAATATCTTGAGTAATGTTACTTGTTCAGATATTTATTCTAGAACACAAGACACACACACTGAGGAAGAGGATTGTTTGCAGTCTTACTATGTTTCCATCCACCAATTTTTATGCACATTTTGGGATATCACATAGCAAAAAATAAATAAAAAACACCTGATGGAAACTAATATAAATTCTAAAAATGTGAATAAAAAACATATGCATTCAACAAAGTAGGATACATTTCTTATCTGGTAAGAAAACATGTGCATCATAAAACACATGTGACTGTGATAGGACAGAAAAAAATCTATGTTGTTGCAAAAATATCTGCAAATGTGGTAAGAAAATCTATTCTCTTAATAGTTAATGATATTCCTCGCCCCTTTGGCAGATATCTTTGCTTGTGTTAAGAGAATGAATGATATCCTGCAGTGTCTGGCTCACTCCACTCTCGGACGGTTCTGCCGTCTTTGCTGATCTCCCATCCGAACACAGCATTGACCTTCTTCACCAGCTCCTGACCGCCGTCTCTGATCCTGCGTGCGATCTCAGAGAACACCAGGTCGCTCTGCAGACTGAGGCTCTGTGAACGAACCGCATCATCACGCTGTGCTCGGAGTCTGGTCTCAGATGTGTGTGTGTGTGTGTGTGTGCAGACCTGTGGAGACCCGGCGCTGACACACACATCCGTCTGCAGATCTATATATGCTCCGGACAGCACCACGTCTCCGCTCTCCTTCACCTAGAGCCAGAACAGATCAGTGCTGAACACACACACACA
>NC_081775.1:32036157-32058657 GCF_963082965.1 Carassius carassius | reverse complement strand
TCTGTAGAGCTGCTTTACAGCAGAGACTCATTTTGTTTCATATCTGCTGATTTTTGCAACATTAAGACTTGATGAAACAATGACACTATTATCTTGTGAATTTCTGAGAGTCATTTTATATCTGATGAAGTTTGCAGCACGGTTTAACTGTTTAGCTGACCTTTGACCTCTAATCCAGATGTAAACATGCAGTGTAAATGGGTTTACATCCAAATAAACACTAGTAATGCTGATGCTTAAGACCACTAAATAAACTTGTGCGTTTATGTAAAAATATATTTATGTGTGTGTGTGTGTGTGTGTGTGTGTGTGTGTGTGTGTGAGTCACGGATCTTCTCCCAGAGATCATCAGGTTCAGCAGATCTTACGTTTTCCGATCCATCCAGCGCCAACCTAGAACCCAAACAGCAGCAGATGAGTTTCAGAACAAACACCGTGCATGCATTCCCTTCAAATCAAACCCTTGAGTCTTGTGTTGTGTGCACCTCGAACAGTCCTCCGTTCTCTGGACACGCTTCATGACACAGCCACAGCACCAGCGGAGCCACGTACTCGGCCCTCAGCGACTGCAGGAGATCTGACACACACACACACACACACACTTGGGTTACAGGAGGTCGTCAGTGCTGTAGTGTGTGAGTGTCTGAGGTGTGAGCTCTGCACCTGGAGGCATGACGGTCTCGGTGAGCCGGGAGCCTGCGGTCGGAGCGATGGTGTTGCAGTGGATGTTGTACTTCTGTCCTTCGATGGCCAGCGTGTTGGACAGCCCCAGCAGACCCAGCTTCGCCGCGCTGTAGTTGGCCTGGCCGAAGTTCCCGTAGATCCCTGCCGCGGACGACGTCATGATGATCCTGAGAACAGACACGAGAGAGCCGTGACGCTCGGCTGGAGAACACCACAGAAGACTTTTACAGATCCGCACAAACCTCCCGAACTTCTGGTTCTTCATGTGGTTCCAGGCGGCCCTCGAGACGAGGAAGGAGCCCCTCAGGTGCACGCGGTGAATCAGGTCTGTGTGCACACAACAGCTTACAATAGCTCACAACTCAATCTTAAAAGAAGATCTTAAAAATATTGAGCTAAATGTTTGCTCTAAGAGGTGTTTCGGCTCTAAACTAGCTCCTAAATGTGTGAAAGGTGAGGAGCAGTGAAGAGGAGTCTCCTAAAATATCTGTTTGCTGGGAATCTGTCTCTGAACGTCAACATCTGAGACAGATTTGACATTTATAAAGGCATCACTTTGGTTTGGGAGGTTATCCTGCTCTGAATTCTCTCCTTGTTCTCATTAAGCAGCTGAGCAAGAAGTAACTTCTCTTTTATCAGCCGTGATTATTACACTGTTAATTAAAAGAGTGTTTAGAATCGATTCAGAGACGCACACATGTAAGACGCTCACAATCAGATCAACGTATACTTGTTTAATTACTGCATTTTAAAACCTTTAATTGAATATGGGAGTATAATACAATATTTCTATGAATGAATCTCTGACAGAGACTATCAGCCAATCAGTGTGTGTGTAGTTAGGAAGCATGATGACATCATCCACAGCCACGAGCCCCGCCCCGCCCCGCCCCGCCCCGCCCCCTTCTTCTTCTCTCTATTCCTGACTAGAAGTGTGTCTCAGCAGATTTGTGAACAGCTTTTAACAGGAAACTCTTGTTTAGATGACGTGGATACGTACCCCAGTCTACATCGCTGGTCCTGGCGAACGATCGGTCGCGCAGAATCCTTCAGAACACAGCAGAGAAAAGTAATAAAAGTAATGCATTACAATGTTGCATTACTCCCTAAAAAAACTAATTACGTTACTTATTTACTTTTTATGGAAATTAATGCATTGTTACTTATTTAAATCTAGGCAGGGCTTGCTTGTTTGATTTTAATATAAAAAAGTTATTTTACAAATGTAAAAGCCCTTTCACACTGAAAGTGAAGTGAATCCGGCTCAGGCTGAAGGAAATGTAAATTCTGGTCTGTATAGTAGAGGGCGCCGCTCAAACTAATCACATGAAGAATACTACAGTACATTCAACTGTTTTTGTTCATTTTGAGGAGCACTGAATGTGTTTTTGTGCAGCTGAGATGAGTAAACACATTTCTTATTAAGTGAAGAACTACAGTAAGAAAATGAAGATTAAAAAAATTCTCTAAAAATTCCAAAATGTACTGGAAATTTTCCACCTTTTTTAAACCCTACTGCTGATTTCTGTCACCATGGCAACACCAGAGCTGTCACTCAATAAATTGAAACAAAGTAACTGGTGTAACATGTTTGAAAAAGTAACAGTTTTTCTCTCTCTAAATTAAAAAGTAATACATTACTTCACTAGATACTTTAAAAAAAGTAATCTGATTACGTATCTCGTGTTCCTCTCTACACCGATCTCAACATGCACTTACCCAGCGTTATTCACCACGATATCTGAAAAACAACACATACTAATCATGAGCACTCAGAAAAACAGCAGCTATATAGAGATTTAATATAGGTATAATAGAGTTTTCAAATGCTTTTTTACTTTGAATCAATGTTTGGGTAAAACTTCACCTAAACTTTTCTGTATAATGCATTATGACTGTATTCATAATGTATGCTGTAATGCATTATATCTTTTCATAAATAACTGTAAAATGCATTATAATATTTGAAAGTTTGTTTGTTTTGTGTTTTAATGCATTGTACTTTCTAAGGGTGTAATAACGGATAGATCAGTATTATAATCTATTATAACAATTATTCATTAGATCATCAAATGCATTATAAGGTGCATTACAAGGAATAATTACTGCATTAAAACCAGAGGTGGGTAGTAACGAGTTACATTTACTTCGTTACATTTACTTCGTTACATTTACTTGAGTAATTTTTTGGGGTAACTAATACTTTTCGGAGTATATTTAAAGATGGGTACTTTATACTCTTACTTGAGTACATTTTTTGGGGAAAATCTGTACTTTTACTTCGTTACTGTGGGCGACACTCCTCTCGTTACTTTATCTTAATGCAATAAATGCAGAGGTGGGTAGAGTACCCAAAAACTGTACTCAAGTAAAAGTAAAAGTACTTCTAGAAATATTTACTCAAGTAAAAGTAAAAGTACTAGTCTTGAATAGTTACTTGAGTAAGAGTAAAAGAGTATCGGATAAAAAATCTACTCAAGTAGTTAGTTACTAGTTACTTTGGGTCATATATACTGAGCCTATTTTTATTTAGATATATAGATAAAATGTATGTAATGTATGTGTGCGTGTATAAATGTATATATTTCATCAGCCTTTACTCCAATTTATGTAATTTATTATAAAACCCTGTCTGTTTACTTAAGTAACAGATATAGGTGTCATGCCATAACATATTTTAATACGACTGACTTTATATTAAATGTGAATCTAACATTGAAAGTTAATGTGATATAAATATTGCTACTAATCTTTCATTGTTCAGAAAGAGAGCAAATAACATTTACATTATTAAAGATAATTTTCACTGACAGTCTAGATTTCAATCACTCTCAGAAACTCCCATTAAAATCACTGAAACTGTTAACACTGTGAAATCAATATCTTAATTAAAGATTCGTACACACATCTGCACTTTGTTGTTCCTGCGAGAGAATTCGCCAGAAAGAGGTATTCAGTCAGTGAGCGAGTGAAGGAAGCACCGGCATTTCAGCGATGACTCATCTGAACGCCTCTGATTGGCCAATGCTTTAATAAGCTCAAAGGAATCATGTGTGATTGGTTATAATGCGCATCGCTGTAAAAACACATCTATCTCTGGCTCAGCGCCAGCAAGCGATCACAGATCTGAATTTAGCAGCTGATGATATGACTCGCTGAACGTACTCGCAACGGTGTGATTGTATTAAAATTAATAAAATCTTAATCGGCTATTTTTTGTCTTTTGGAAGCTGCATTCAACTTGACTCCCTTCTGTTATAAGCCACACACGTACAACAAACTAATGTCACAGTGGTATCGTGTACTGTAATCGAATGTAGCCCAAGTTATTACCTGTTAAACAGTAGACAGCACACGCGGTGTTCATCTAATAAGGATCTCCATCGCTAGCAAATAATAGCCTTTGCAGATTTCAATTCAGTGCAGTTCCATAGCCACGTTTTCAACGCTCTTTCTGTTCTTAAACGTTACAACTCCGAGTGAACCACTTCAGACGCTCAACGCGTGCGGCAGGGAACTGAACGACTCATTCAAACTGATTCATGAACCAATTCACTCGTTTGCCAATTGGTTTGATCAAGCCTTTGAACAGAATTGACTCAAAAGAATGAATCATTCACTAATGGGCATCGCTCATTGCCCAGAGAAAAGTAGACGGCGCGTTTGGAATAAACTGAAGCATTCTTTTGAGTCAATTCTGTTCAAAGGCTTGATCAAACCAATTGGCAAACGAGTGAATTGGTTCATGAATCAGTTTGAATGAGTCGTTCAGTTCCCTGCCGCACGCGCTGAGTGACTGAAGCGGTTCACTCAGAGTTGTAAAGTGAAAAAGTGAAAAAGTGAAGTGACATTCAGCCAAGTATGGTGACCCATACTCAGAATTTGTGCTCTGCATTTAACCCATCCGAAATGCACACACACACTGTGAGCACACACCCAGAGCAGTGGGCAGCCATTTATGCTGCGGCGCCCGGGGAGCAGTTGGGGGTTCGATGCCTTGCTCAAGGGCACCTAAGTCGTGGTATTGAAGGTGGAGAGAGAACTGTACATGCACTCCCCCCACCCACAATTCCTGCCGGAATTCCAACCTTTCGATTGGGAGTCCGACTCTCTAATCATTAGGCCACGACTTCCCTTAAACAAGCACAGAGCGAGCCAGCCAGGACTCGAACCTAGAATCTTCTGATCCGTAGTCAGACGCATTATCCATTGCGCCACTGGCCCACCGGTGCGTTTAACATCAGCAGCATCAACGTTTAACATCAGCAGCGTTGAAAATGTGGCTGGAACTGCACTGAATTGAAATCTGCAAAGGCTATTATTTGCTTGCGATGGAGATCCTTATTAGATGAACACCGCGTGTGCTGTCTACTGTTTAACAGGTAATAACTTGGGCTACATTCGATTACAGTACACGATACCACTGTGACATTAGTTTGTTGTACGTGTGTGGCTTATAACAGAGGGGAGTCAAGTTGAATGCAGCTTCCAAAAGACAAAAAATAGCCGATTAAGATTTTATTAATTTTAATACAATCACACCTGTGCAAGTACGTTCAGCGAGTCATATTATCAGCTGCTGAATTCAGATCTGTGATTGCTTGCTGGCGCTGAGCCAGAGATAGATGCGTTTATACAGCGCTGCGCATTATAACCAATCACACATGATTCTGTTGAGCTTATTAAAGCATTGGCCAATCAGAGGCGTTCAGATGAGTCATCGCTGAAATGCCGGTGCTTCCTTCACTCGCTCACTGACTGAATACCTCTTTCTGGCGAATTCTCTCGTCAGAAACAACAAAGTGCAGATGTGTGTACGAATCTTTAATTAAGATATTGATTTCACAGTGTTAACAGTTTCAGTGATTTTAATGGGAGTTTCTGAGAGTGATTGAAATCTAGACTGTCAGTGAAAATGATCTTTAATAATGTAAATGTTATTTGCTCTCTTTCTGAACAATGAAAGATTAGTAGCAATATTTATATCACATTAACTTTCAATGTTACATTCACATTTAATATAAAGTCAGTCGTATTAAAATATGTTATGGCATGACACCTATATCTGTTACTTAAGTAAACAGACAGGGTTTTATAATAAATTACATAAATTGGAGTAAAGGCTGATGAAATATATACATTTATACACACACACATACATTACATACATTTTATCTATATATCTAAATAAAAATAGGCTCAGTACAGTATATATGACCCAAAGTAACTAGTAACTAACTACTTGAGTAGATTTTTTATCCGATACTCTTTTACTCTTACTCAAGTAACTATTCAAGACTAGTACTTTTACTTTTACTTGAGTAAATATTTCTAGAAGTACTTTTACTTTTACTTGAGTACAGTTTTTGGGTACTCTACCCACCAAAACAGTTTTTATAATGCATTAAATTGAAGTAAAGTGTTACTCAAGGTTATAATGTTAGGGCTAACCCTAACCCGCAAATAAATATATTAAATCATATTGCAGGTCTGGAAACTGCACCTATTCGGCCAAATGTATCCAGCGCCGTCTGGATGAGCTTCTCACCGTCTTCCACTGAATCTGTGAGATGAAGAACCAGAGCTCTGATCATCATGAACACACAGGTGAATCACAGGTGTGTGGAGCTGGAGTCGATTCATCACTGACCGTAACTGGCCACGGCTTTGCCTCCTTTAGCTCTGATCTCCTCCACCACTTTATCAGCGGCCGCTGAGCTCCTGCCACCTCCTTTAATATCTCCTCCTAGATCATTGACTGTGTGAAGAACAGAGAGAGAATCATGAGTCGCGACTCACTTGAACCGAATCAATGATCCGATCAGAGCGACTCACCGATGACAGCGGCTCCTCTTTGACCGAACGCCAGCGCATATTCCCTCCCCAAACCTGAGAAATCACACGAAATTAACAGGATTAACATAATTATCTGAGTGATTTAAGAATATCAGCCTTATCTAAACTGAATAGCACCATCATGAGGGTCAGGGTCAGTGACTCTTATCTGCTGTTTGTACTTTGATCGACACAGAGAAGCTGTATCACTGCCGAAATACACACTTAAGTACTTAGAAAGGCCTTTAAACTCAATATTCTGAGCAAAATCATGCAAGTTGAAAAAACATCTATATGAATGTGTCAGCTGTGACTCGCACAACAAAATGTAAATAATGCATTCGTTTGTAGTTTATGTTTTCCGTTTACTACTCAGAAAGCGTCTGATTGATGCATTAACGCATTTAACTTCTGCAGCACTCATTATCTCCCTCTATTAATTAATTCTACATTAACATATTTGCATAAATGCATGAGTTTATGATGATAAACTGACCTCCTCCGGCTCCGGTCACCAGCACGACTCTGCCGTCGAAAGTCAAAGGCGCTGACATCTTCAGATGATGTGTGTTTTCTGTCTTTATGATGTTTGAGGTGATGTTTTTTAACCGTAAGCTTACGGATCTGCCGTGGAACGCTCCGCCGTGACTTTTGCCCTACTTCCGCGAACGGCGCTGTGACGTCACCGACCTGATGTTGCCCAATCAGATCCACGCGTCTTCACTCCACCAGGCGCCATGTGACTCTTATTTGCGCGAGTTATATTTATAGTGATGAATAAAGCTGAATATAACAGCTGATGTTTGAGCTGCTGTTTTGTCACAGTGTCAGTGAGAGTGTTAATTTGTAAAATTGTGAAATCTGCATGTACTTTTTGATTAGAATGTATTATTTGCATATAACCTACAAAATCATATAGCTATCTTATATTTGGAGTAGTATGAAGCTGCAGACTCGGAGCCTGCTGCATCTACAGTCCCGCACCCAGAGTCCCGCATTCTCAGACCCCTCGTTTTTCGAGACAGCGCCACCTATCAAATTGGATCGGATAAACACGTGAAGAACCGAAACACGGTGAGTATCGTCAATTTTATTCAATGATTTCTTTTTTAATCAAACTGCTTTATAGCTCATCGATACACCAACATATGAACAGTCTATTTAATATTTGTGGAGGGGAAATTGTGTCTCATTAGAGAGGAGTTTTGGAGCTTGGGTTTGCTGAGGGATATGGATTCACACGTAAGCAGTCTGCATTTGGAAAGCTATATTTGTATTTAAACATTCACTAATGAGTGACTAATTTAATTATTTATTGCAGATTGGAAACGCCTGCATGAAGCTTATTATTGAAATGGCTCGGAATATTGTATGTATATAAAATATTACAATGTAAACTCTCAAAGAGTATACATGTGTCTGAATTAACCTACATTTTTGCTTGCTTTCTTTTTCCATAGGGCAAAGATATATGCATAGAGAACTTTTATGTTGTTCCTACTTGGAAGGAAACCCCAAACATTGTTACAGCATTACCGGTGAGTGTATATAGTGAGTGGGAGGTAAAAACTATAAAAAGGCATAAATTCTTATTTAAAAAATTTCATAATTTCTGAAATCAATTTTAGGAGGATGCAGATATGAAAGACTTGATAGTCTTTCCAGCATGGACAAAAGCTAATGGCCCTGACCACTACATTGTCTGTGTAAGGAATTATTTCTTACTAGATATTGAGTGTCTCATAGATATGTTGATTACAGCGTAATTGTTGTGTTTCTAAAACTAAACTTATCATCAATGCTTCTTCCAAGAACTTTAGAAATAAATCTTGTTACACCTTAACACATTATAGATTATGAGGCCACGTCGAAGGGAGATAGTCTTTTTAGACTCTCAGTATGCAGAGCACGAATCCGGCTTTGGAGATGTGGAATACAGAGCAATTTTTAGGTCCACCTATGAATTTAGACATGCAGTTTCAGGCTCTAATTTTGGCTATGTTCCTTTAGCCATTTCTAGCTTTTGTTCTACTATACAATTAGCTTTGTTCAAAGTTTAAAGGCCATGTTCTATTGCCTTAACTCTAATTTTTGGCTATGTTCTCCTAGCCATTTCTTGCATGTTTTGGCTACGTTCATTTAGCCTGTTTTGCATGGTGTGTCTGACACTGTTCTCAGGTTACAGATGAGCTGTCATTTAAATTTGATCAGTCATATTCATGTTTTTTTGTCTACAGACAAATTGCCATCCAAATTGATCCAGGGATCTGGACAGAAATGACTGGAAAGAATTTTTCGGTGATAATTCTACTGCACAAATGATTATTTTGCATCCGTACCTTTTATCTATTATTCATTTCTAAACTGACTTTCTCATTTTCTCAATCATAGGCTTTGCCACGTCAGACAAGAGGGAATGACTGTGGTGTTTTTGTGCTGATGGTAGGGTCTTTCATTTGTTTATAAGTAAGGTCTAGTGAACAGTGTTAACAACAGCTTGTCTCCTGTATTTCAGTACACCCTCTCAATGGTCTGTGACATCGAGTTCGATTTCCAAGAGGTAAGTTAAAAAAAGGAAATTTATGTTTATTTTATTTACTTTAAGTTTATTTGGTAAAAGTAGAAAACAGTATGACCTTTTAACTGGGCATTTCTTTCAGGTTGACATGCCCATGATTAGAAAATGGTGGTGCCTTATGCTAATGGAACGATTTCAAATTGACGGGTATGTCAAAAAGTATTGTACATTTTGGTAAAATATTATTCAGAGGTCCCATATATGAGTTAAATTTATTTAAATTAATTTACTTTTGAATATTTTTTCAATACAACATTTTATTTAGCATGAGTAACTAAACACCCTTAATAACTCTCTTAAGCGACAATTTCTTTTTCTTTTTATTATTATTCCTATAATTTATTTATTATTGTTTGCAAGCTATGGGCGCAGGTTTGCCTTCTGGACAGACGAGGCAAAATGCTTATTGGAGGCAAAAACTCAACCTCTGTATAGGCTAAAAAGAAGCAGAAGCACCACACAAGATGTCCCACAGCACGTCCAAGCAGTCCAGGATCGGACAAGAACTGAAGAAGCACTGGTGGACTGCATTGTGTCTTCAAAGGGAACAGAGCAGCATTTAGTGGTACTGAAATGCTCATTTTTCACCATTTAAAGATTAGCATTCCTAAATGACTCACCCAGGGCTGTGCTCATTGTCAACTACAACATTGTCAATTGATTATCCAATATGCTCTTTAGCTATATTTTTAATGGTTATGCCAATTATTCATTGATGGCTTGTGTATATATAAAACAACACTTTTTGTTTGCACCGCAGGATGTTCTCAATGGGAAACCATCAAAGTGGTTCCCCCTAAAGCCACGTGTGCCAATCTTCATGGACCGTGAGCAGCAGTGTGCCATTCTTTTTGAACACCTCAAAGCTCTGCTACACAATTGTAAAACTCAACTTCATTTGTAGTTTTCTTTTTCCTGAGGTAGGCCCGCACATGTTTGTCAATTGGATTGTTTCTAATATTGCCATAAGTTGAAATGTTTTATACATTAATTAATTAATGTATTTATTTATATGGACAGGCCATCATTCATGGCCTATGTGAGCTGCAGGCATTATCCTGGCAGGAGGCTGAGGAGGTGTTCCTTCGTGGTCCTACTTATCACCCTAGGTATGCTTGAAATTTGCATATGCAAAAAAATATTATTATTACACAATATTTTTGACAATGGCATTCATCTTTTATTTTAGTGAAGTTGAGGAATTTGACCGGGTGATTGCAAAAAGAATGAGAAAAGATGCAACATTTGCCTCCCAGAAAGTAATTATTTTACCTTATGCATTTACATTACATTTTACATTTATTCATTTAGCAGACGCTTTTATCCAAAGCAACTTATAAATGAGGAGTTTTTTTTAATTGCAATTGAAGAAGAAAATAAAGTCACTAACACAATTCTTTCTTCCCTTTTTCTTTGCTTTGTCCTGTTTACAGCAAGATGACAGTGATTAAGGTGATCGTTAAATAAAGTACAGAATTGTTCATTATTGGTGTTTTGTCTATTATTTGAGTTTTGCTTCACATTCAAAATATCAAAACAGATTTTGTAATGTTAGCATGGTATAATGTTAATTAGACCATTATATGTTGAGCTGAAAGAAAAAAAATGGAATTTGAAACATTGTACAAAAACAAACTAAAACATTGTAGCAATGTAATGTCACATAATATTTTTCAGATGATAGTTCAATTTGTATTTGTATTGGTTGCATCAGTAATTTCCTTTCAATTACACCCACGCTCAAAAAATAAATACTGGGTAATTAGTTAGAGAACACAATGATTTTTTTGGCACATGCATTAAGCAGGAAACGCAAATATTTATTTGGATAACTTTAAATAAAAAGAGACCGTAATATTGCATTCTGATGTTTTCAATGGCATTTGGATAAGGGTGTTATACGATCTTCCGAACAGCAGGAGGCGCTGTCTCGAAAAACGAGGGGTCTGAGAATGCGGGACTCTGGGTGCGGGACTGTAGATGCAGCAGGCTCCGAGTCTGCAGCTTGATAATATTGTGGCTTGATAATATTGTATATTTGACTTAAAGTGCTGACTGTACAGATTTAGTATCATTTGACTAAAAACTGTATATTTGAAGGTTTAAACTCATTTCGTTTTGTTCTTATATTATAATTGTATTTTATAATTCTTTGTTAGATGTAAATTGCGGGAGTAAACACCGTTTCTCTTTTAAAGCCCCGCCCTCTAAATCTACCTCAGCCAACCCGATGTCAGAAATCCTGACTGAAAGGCAAAGAGCGTGTCTGATTGGCTGCCAAAGAATCTTGTGTTTTACCTGGTTTTTACTGAAACGAGTATAATTTTGTTTTGTAAGACAATAATGAAATTTTACATGTGATATATTACACAAAAGAAAAAAAATGCAGCCCTAATTAAATCGCTGCAGTTTGTAAATAAGATAATCTTGTACCACATTTATATTAAAATACAAAGAGTAACGAATTATATTCCATTTGTTCTCATAAACAACATAAAGTGCATTGAACATTATATTACGTCAAAGTTTCCAAAACTAAGGAAATTAAGGGAGTTTATGGGTTTAATCGAAAGTTTGGCTAATAATCAATTAAATCATACTAACTGTTAAATAAAAACAAATTATTGTAGAATGAATAACATAAAAAAACACTTAGGCTACTAATTTTTTTTATTTTATTTGTTTACCTGCATGAACCATGAACATGCAAATGTGATACTGCAAAATTATCATATTTATTTTAAAGAGGTACTTCAAATAAATATATGTTGTGAATGATCTCTGTGTGAATAAGCAGTAGGCTGTTTAATAAAGGCCATTTTATTAATATTTATTATGGAATAATTAATATGTAGTCATGTATACTAATCCATGAAGAAGTAACTGTAGTCCGACTACGAGTAGCTATTTTAAAATGTTATTTATTCTGAAGTTCTTCTTTTATATGATCCAGGTGACATGCGATCATCTCCGCGCGATCTCTGCTCATCAACAGAAGATTTCTGATATGTTTTGTTCTCGTGTCAGGATTCACGAGGGTTCCTGTAGGCAGCGCGCATGCGCGTGTGGCTCGAGATTCTTCTGCGTCTGAGGGAAACATGCGAGCGTCAACATGCGTGATGGTCACGAGCAGACGCGCCGCTCGGCCGTGACGCGCTCCGCGGCGGAGGATGTCCGTGAGCGCGGCGGCGGAGGACGGAGGCGTCAGTAAAGCGCAGGTCAAGCGTCAGATCAGGAGCATCGTGAAGGATCTCGAGCACATCCTGGGAGACCTGAAGGATGTGGCGAAGGAGCTGAAAGAGGTGCGTGCGCACGAGCGTTATAATGATGATGATGATGAAGATCATGACCATCGAGGCCTCGTGTACACATGACATTTACTCTCTCTGATGCTCATCATCCTCATCATCACAGACCTGTGGGCTTCATTCGTGTGAGTCAGATTCAAAGATTCGACTCTTCTCTGACGCTCGTGTGATTGACAGCTGTCACTCATTCCTTCAGTATGAACTATTCTTAATATTAAACATGTACTCCTGACGCAAGTCATTTCTACATTTCATGAGTCAAGAGGCGTGGTCACAACATTATTTAAAAAAAAAACTTTGGATGTTCTCAGAATGTATCGCACAGAAATGTTACACATCCTTCTAGCGTTTTTAAATGTTACTTGTTTCAGGAGGTTCAGAGAACATTCAAAAGTAACGCTCTGATAACGACTGCACAATGATACACTGAAATGTTTGCATAACTAAGGGGAAGAAAAACTTTTTAAAACATTTAAAAAACTGGATGTTTTGAACCTTCAGAGGACATTCAGAAATAATGTTGAATTAATGAAGTCATTATATACTTCCAGTACAGTAGCTGTAGAGTGGAGGTATGGATCTGTGATGTGCTGAACCTGAGGTGTTTGTTCAGAATTATTTTTCATCACGTACTGCTCATGAGGATGCTACTGTATTTATGGAAGCACGCACACATGAATGTATAAATGTATGGTGGCAGCAGTGGAAGTCACTTTGGATAAAATGAATCCATGTGCTCTTTCAGCTGAACATCAGAGGTCATTCATACTTCAGATATTGATTTGATATCCCAGCTGTATATGAATCGTGTCTCCAGCGTCTCAGCAGTAGATGCTCTGGGTTACAGAAACGCTCTTAGAACATTTAGTTTAGAACAGCACCCTCAAATCTCATCTGTAACTATATTATCTCACAGCTCGAATCATGAAGATATTAAGATATTATAAACATTAGCATCATGGTTTTCTGTAACAATGGTATGAACATCAGAACACAAGTGCTCGACCGATATTGAATTTATTTTTAACAACCGATATCTTAGAGAGCACGGTGACCGATATAAAACCAATATATATATATATATATATATATCATTTTTATTTATTCTAATTCATATTTTAGAAATGTGAAATAATTATCAAAATGATAAATGTGTAAAATAAGCATACTAATACTTTACCGTAGATGACAACTGTAATGATTCTGTAATCCAAACAGAAAAATGTGTCTTAATACTAAAATCGGCCGATATATCGACTGATCGTCCAGTTTTATCGCGGTTATACAGAGCTGGCCCAAAATCACTCGTATTATCAGCAGCTAAAACTCATGTCTGTGTGCAGGTCAAACATCTCACTGCATTATTATAATTAATGACCAAATGAATGTTTGGAAATGTAAACACCCACTACAGCAGAAGATAGACATAACTGACTTAAACCCAGTTTTAGCTGCTGATAGTATTGTGTTCTGTATAATGGAGGGTGTTCTTGTGTGCTGTTCACTGGTCTCACGCCGGTCTCTCGTCTGCTTCTCAGGTGGTGGAGGAGATCGACTGCCTGACGTCTGACCTCCGTCTGGAGGAGGATCTGACAGACGGCTCAAAGACAGACACACTCAACAGCAGCTCCAGCAGCACCACCACGGCCTCCAGCGTCAAGATCTACCCCGAGGAGACGCTCTTCAGACCTCCAGCCGTCCTGAAGAGACCCACACCCTGCAGCACTCCGTCCAGAGCCCAGGAGATCACGCTGATGCAGAACGGAGCGCCCAGCAGAGACCCAAAGACATTCGGCTGTCCTCAGAGCACGAGAGAGCGCGTGCGCTTCAGCGAGAAGGTGCAGTATCACGGCTACTGCCCAGACTGTGACAGCAACAGTACAGATCTGCACTTACACACCGAGCTGATCGATGCAAGACACAGTCCTGTCCATCAGAGCCCCGAGATCGCCAGCACCGCCTTCCCCTCACAGAAACCACACAAAACCATTCTACGCAAGTCCACCAGCACCACCGTCTGATAAAGAGACAGGCCTTTAGTTTGGAGAGAAGAAGCCAGAGAAGCACAGGAGGGGAAGAGCTTTCAGAATCAGGAGGACACATCAAAACCAGTCATAAGAGTTCACTTCTCAAACTGAGGACGATCTTCTTCTTCTTCTTCTGTCTGTGATGATGATGCTCTCTCTGTTCCCTGCAGGTCCGCTCATCTTCATCTCATCACGACAGAGATCTGGAGCATCTGATCCCTTTAAAGAACAGAAACCAAAAACGACTAACAATCCTCCGCAGATTCAGAGAACCAGAACTTTGTAAAGGACCTCTTCTGTTTTTGTAAATACAAGAAGCATATTTTTGATATTTTCTAAGATGATTTTAATGATGTCACACAGTATATATGATTAAAAGTACTGATTATAAGCTTGAAGTCTGTCTTTATTGTGAGCGGAGAGAAGAAATGCTGAGAGCGGACAGCAGTGGAGTGATGAAGACAGTGATGAAGCACGCTTCTAATGTCAGCTGGAGAGTGTTTGTGTATGATGTGTGCTTGAGGAAAGAGATGAGAAGAGATGAACACTGAAGAGCTGATTCTGTGACGCTGAGCCGAGGCCACAGTGTTTATCATTTAAAGTCAAGATTTGACGCCACCTCGGGCTTTTTCCATAGAATCTATCATTTATACTAGAAACTATCAAATGTGTGTTTGTTTGTTTTAAAAATGCTCATGTCTTTATATTAAAGATTTGATTCATTTCCGTGTCTCTTCCTGGTCTAGTAGTCATTTCGAGTTAGAAACTCAGATTTTTCGTGCAATATCTAAGATTTTGTTTAGCAAATCTCGCACTTCTGTCTGTTTTTGGAACGGAACAGGAACTTTTTGTAATCAAAATAAGAAATATCTTGATTTTTATTTTATTATTATTATTTTTGTTTGGTTTGATTTGCCCTGTTTTAAATTATTTGAAATGATTATTAAAGTCGTCTTGAGGATCTTTTTGAGAAACACTGATTTGGAGGCTCGCTTTATTGTATTTTTATTTCCATGGCTGTGTTTTTCCCCTGAGAAACATAATGTTATTTCTTGTGTTAAGTGTAAACATAAGTGTTTCACATCCAATTTTAATTCCACTAAACAGGACTTTTATTTTTCTGCTGTCTCTTTAAATCTTATATGCAAATGAACTCATTTCTGATTGGCTGTGTGTGAATGAGTGACAGCGCTGCTCACACACCTCCAGCTGATCATTAGTTAGAAATAAAATCTGTCCATCCCTCAGCCTGCTGCTGTTACCTGAATACATTATTTATACAGTATTATTTATTATATTTTCATTATGTCATGTCAGTCAGCTTTATTTGCCCTTGACCCTGGATCTTGAGTTTCTTAACATCTCGTGATGTTTATCCTTCCCGTGTTGATTTATGGCCCATGTGTCCTGAAGCCAAACCTGTCTTTGTTCTCACTGAATCCTGATGACAGTGATCATGAAGCAGCGGTGACAGCTGGAATGAGCTTCTGCCATCTCTGAGATCTCAATGTCTTTATGAATTGTGCAGCAGAGACTCTGGTTGTGTTCGATGATCAGAAAACTCTCTCTGTAGCGATCATGTTCACTGCCACGTTGCATGGAGAGCCATGAAATCAGCAGCCTAACCCTAACTAACCCTTAGTTTATGAAAACATTGTTTCGAGATGTCATGTTTTCTTATAGTGGTATTATAACATTATTTAATGGTTACAACATGTTTCTTACAGTGTTCTATTAACTTTATTTTCACCCAAAATATAAAATTAATTGAATGTTTATTTTTAATTATCTAAGAATGTTAAAATTACAAGTTTTCTTGGTATGGTTAGAACTCAGATTGTAACAAAAACGTTTATTAGAATGTTCATCAAAGAACAAATAACATCGTACACTGCAAAGAAAAAAGGTTTTCTTAGAGTTTGTGACTTGTTTTCTAGTTTAAATATCTACAAATTCTTTAATCAAGATGAATTCACTCTGCAAGTAAAGAAAGAAAGAACGAAAAAAATAAATTCTATATATATATATATATATATATATATACATAGTAATTTTTTCTTTAAAACAAGCAGAAATATCTGCCAATGGGGCAAGAAAAAATATATTGTTTAGCTTTTGAATTAAGATTTTTCTTGCCCCATTGACAGATTTTTTTTTTTGAAAACATGTCTTAATATCAAATCATTTTACTTGTGCGTCAAAGCAACTGAACAACATTCATTAGGAAAACAGTGTGTCAATAATGCAAAATGACAGTTAAAGGCAGTTCATCATTCAGTTATGTCATCTCTGTTCAGTTAAATAGTGTCTGTGCATTTATTTGCAATCAAGTCAACGATATCGCTGTAGATGAAGTGACCCCAACTAAGCAAGCCAGAGGCGACAGCGGCAAGGAACCGAAACTCCATCGGTGACAGAATGGAGAAAAAAACCTTGGGAGAAACCAGGCTCAGTTGGGGGGCCAGTTCTCCTCTGACCAGACGAAACCAGTAGTTCAATTCCAGACTGCAGCAAAGTCAGATTGTGCAGAAGAATCATCCGTTTCCTCCAAAAAGTAATCGGATCTAGCAGTTTTTAATGCTTTTCTGTAGGATATGTTACTTTCCCGCCAAGCAATACGAAATACCTCTAGTTTTGTTTTCCTCCAGCTGCGCTCCATTTTTCGGGCTGCTCTCTTTAGGGTGCGAGTATGCTCATTATACCATGGTGTCAAACTGTTTTCCTTAACCTTCCTTAAGCGTAAAGGAGCAACTTTATTTAAAGTGCTAGAAAAGAGAGAGTCCATAGTTTCTGTTACATCATCAAGTTGTTCTGAGGTTTTTGATATGCTAAGGAATTTGGTTACATCAGGAAGATAACTTAAAAAGCAGTCTTTTGTGTTAGAAGTGATGGGTCTTCCATACTTGTAACAAGAAGTAGAATTTACAATTTTGGCTATATGAATTTTGCAAAGAACTAAATAATGATCTGGGATATCATCACTTGGCTGAATAATTTCAACACCATCAACATCAATTCCATGTGACCGTATTAAATCTAGAGTATGATTTCGACAATGAGTAGGTCCTGAAACGTGTTGTCTAACACCAATAGAGTTCAGAATGTCTATAAATGCTGATCCCAATGCATCGTTTTCATTATCAACATGGATATTAAAATCACCAACTATTAAAACTTTATCTGCAGCCAGAACTAACTCGGATGTAAAATCACCAAACTCTTTAATAAAGTCTGTATGGTGCCCTGGTGGCCTGTATACAGTAGCCAGTACAAACATAACAGGGGATTTATCATTAACATTTGTTTCTCTGGATAATGTTATATGAAGCACCATTACTTCAAACGAGTTATACTTGAAGCCTGCCCTCTGAGAAATCCTGAAAACGTTGTTATAAATTGTAGCAACACCTCCCCCTTTACCTTTTTTATGCTTTACTAGAGTCAAAAACGTACATACAGCACCTTTAACACAGTCAAATGTAATTCATGCAATATTTCAGACTTTAATCAACAGGGGAAAATCAGCCCGCGGTATCAGTTTAACACTAGCCCAATTCCATGATAAAAACATGGACTTGGCATCCAACATGAGCTCATTTGTCTAGCGGGAGCAGTTCCACGTAGGGATCTACTGTACTTAAAGAAAAATGTATGCATTTTTCAACACAAAGTTGAAAGATTTCTTATCCTGTGGCTCCCTCTAGTGGACAGTAATTGTCCTCTAGAGGGGGCATTTTTGTTTTTGATTTTTATTATTATACTAAACTGTAAGTCTGATCAGTTAGAAAGGTTGCAGCAGGGTCTGTGAGCTAGTTGTGAGCGTGTAATCTGAGGTTTGCTGTGAGCGAGCAGAACGTCCCGCTGGTGTTTTACAGTGGCTGATGGGATGGGGAGCGCTGAGTTTCCATGTTTTTATATGTTTTTATACGTCCTGTGTGTGGAGCACTGCATCATTAGAATGCAGATTAAAGTCTTCAGATCAATGGCACACATCTGCAGCTCATTGAGACGCCGACCTGCAGCCGTTATATTCACCACGGTACATCGCCGTGACTTTGATCTTTACACCCCGTTTAAAAACTGTCTCGTTCAGGAGATTCTCAGCTTTCACTGAGCTGTTGTGTTGAGTTGAACGAATGAAATCTTGCATTTAACCCGTTTAATCCCAAATCTTTCCCAGACATGAAAATATCCAAATGATGTGCCACTAGTAACCCTTTGATCCAATCAGCGACTATTTTGTGCATTTTTGGGGGAAAACTGTGTTTCTTGGTTGGTCACAATTGTGACGTGTGGGATAATGTTTATATTTAATTCACATATTTCTGCAGTCATCTTTTTTACTATTATGTGGTAACTATTATGTGTAAAAACCCTGGTACAACACTTTATACTTTATTGCAACATATGCGATCAAATTGTTATATAAGAGCTACCTGTATTACATCAGTATTGTAACTTATTTGTAACATTTGAACTTTTAATATAGTGCAATATTTTGTAATTCTAACATTTTAGCACAGCTTTCACTAACAACTGCGTCTAGATTTCTATGTAAAGCTAAACAGTACTCTTGATCATTTAACAGTAAACTGTATTGTAGGCCATTGATGCATTTTCTGCAACAACTAAATCTTGTGGTGTTATATGGAAGTTTGTAAAAAAAAAAAAAAATTGAATAAAAAACAGGTAAGTGCAATTTTTTATTTCACAGTTTAGGCTTTTGTTATTGCAATTATAGGAAGAAAATCCAAATTCTGAGAAAAAACTGAATTGTAAAATATAACTTCACAATTCTGAGGGAGAAAAAAAGATATTAGAACGGAATAGAAAATTAAAAAAGGTAATTGCAACTTTTTATCTCAAAAATGCTGCCACGTGTGGCATGAGACAAGGGTTTTATTTGAGTTTAATGAGCAGAGGTCATCCTCACACGGCCTCATCACACTTTATCACACAGATGGACGCACGTTAATCTTAATCGCTCCAATTTCACTGCTGCTGTTGTGTTTCTTTCTGTGTTGTTGAGGACAAGAACTTCTGTCACCTCAAGAACATCAGCCTCGAATCCAGCAGCCAAACCCCGAATTTCACAACTTCATTTAAGTGAGAGAGAAGGTGACAAACACACCACAATGTTACTACAGTTTCACTGCAGCTACTGAGCTTTTCTCCTTCTGTTAAAAACAGAAGCTCAAGCACTTCATGTGTCAAATCACCCATTCACTGATTCAGTGTTATAGAATATTTTAGAGAAATACTACTTTGTAAATGCAGCACGAGGCAAATGATTCTTATGGAAATCTGTTTTTCTGCTACACATTTTTTCTTGCAATTTTTTTTATTACGAAATATGAATTGGACATTTTCAGAAAATGTTTAAAATATTTTTTTATTTATTTAAATATTTATTGTAAGCATTTTTGCCTTTATTTGACAGGGCAGTGTTTAAACAGGAAGTGAAGTGGGAGAGAGAGGGATGGAATTTTTTTCAGTTTTGTTTTTTTTATCATTATTATGGTTAGGTTTTCTGCTGTTTAATAAAGAAAAAAGAAATCAGAAAAAAGATTTGTAATAAGCGCTCTGAAGTCCCAATCCGACTCTCATTCTGACGGCACCCATTCACTGCAGAGCATCCATTGATGAGACACTAAAGCAATGCTACATTTCTACAAACCTGATGAAGAAACAAACTCATCCTGATCTCAGTGACAACAATACACTGTATGAGTCACAATTATACATTTCTCTTTTATGATAAAAATCATTAGGATATTAAGATAAGATCATGTTCTGTGAAGATATTTAATAAACTTCCTACCTTAAATATATCAAAACTTAATGTTTGATTAGTAATATGCATTGCTAAGAACTTCATCTGAACAACTTTAAAGATGATTTTCTCAAGATTTAGATTTTTTTTTTTTGCTCCCTCAGATTCCAGATTTTCAAATATTGCCTAAAAAGTATTTATTCAGCTCTCAGATGATGTAGTATAAATCTCAACAAAAAACAAAAACAGCATTGACCGGTTTGTGGTCCTGAGTCACGTATCACGCGGTTTTATGTCACTTGTGTAACTCTGAAACGGATCCAGAAGCTGTAAAACTCCTGCACGTGCATCAGCTCCTCCTCATCTTCATCATCGTCCTCCTCTTCAGCGCATCCTCTAGCGGCTCTCCAGGAGCTCGCGGCGCGTTTTCTCTCCGGTTGCGCGGATTATGGCTCGGACCGGCTTCGGTGTCGTTCTGCTGTTTCTGTGTGTTTCTGCTCGCGTTCTGCCGGTGTTCTCTCAGCTTCACCCGGGATCGAGAGCGCGGACGCGATGGACGAATAGGGGGCGCTTGTATCAGCTGGTGAGCCCCGGGTCTCAGTACGAGCCACCGGGACGAAGAGCGGCGAACCGAGCAGAGCCAGCCCCGGTGACCGTGATCACAGCCCGGCAGAACACCAGCGCGAGCTCCAGTGACGGGATGGTGTCCGATGACCCCTACGACCCCTACAAGTCCGTCAGGAACAGTCCCTACGACCCATACTACAACCACTACGACTCGTACAGACCCAGACCGAGGAGCACACCTCGACACCCCGGACACGGAACCAGATACTTCCAGAACGGTGAGGAGAACCCCTCTGTGTCCGACTCTCTCTACACCTCATCACTGCAATTAAGATTCTAATGACTGGATTCTGAAGCACACACACCACAAAACCTGACTTTTCACTCTGAGATTGATTTAAGTTTAAAATACAGATTAAAACCTCGAGATATTTTATTAAATTTGAAATGAAATATTTGAGCTCAGGAAACATCTAACAACATTTTGGAAAAAAAAATGTTCATCTTAAAAAAAAAAAAAAAAGCATGCATAAGCCCAAAATAGGAAACAAATCAGTTCCTAAACTCCTGAAACATTAGTATCTCATATTTCAAAGCGATTTGTGAAATAAATTATTTAAATCTATGTGTGCATGTGTGAAATTATTCAGATGTAATGTTTTGATAATTGCACATTTCTGTTCTCAGTAACAGTTAGATTTATTTCTGTAATTCTGTTCCATGTTACTAGTCACTTCCCAACACCGAATCACTGCTCTCTGGTGAATGTGCACAGGTCTCCCGGATCTGGTGGTGGACCCCTACATGATCCAGGTGTCCACGTATGTCCAGAGAGTGCCCATGTACAGCCTCCGGTGCGCGGCCGAGGAGAACTGCCTGGCCAGGTGCTGCTCACCTTCTGATCACGCATCAACAACCTTTCAAGAACATGTATCAAATATTAACAAGATTATAAAAATCATGTTTTGTCCTTATGTTTACACAATCATTGAAAGAACGTGAAGTCACAGGAGAAATGCTCCAGTTCTTCAGAGAAGCATCAGCGCTCTGCTGTAAAGAACCTGATCTGAAGAACCTGTAATCAACATGAGGAGCTTTAGAGCCAGGAGCCAGAACTGGTCCTTGATTAGAGGTTTCTCTGCTGAGCCTGTCCCCTGATTTCAGAAAATCTCCTCTGTGTTCCTCAGTTCTGCTGCAAACGCACGAGATTACGACACCAGGGTCCTGCTGAGGTTCCCGCAGCGCGTGAAGAATCAAGGAACCGCAGACTTTCTTCCCAGCAGACCGAGATACGCCTGGGAATGGCACAGCTGTCACAAGTGAGGAGAAACACACATACATGTCACGAATCACTGCTAATGATGATGATGTTTTACGTACGATTAATTATTCATATGGTGATGCAAAGTCAAAAATTTGAAATATTTTGAGTTTTAAAAAGAAATGCATGCATTATTCATCGAAGATGCAAAAAATATTCTGATTTCTAAAGATCATGTGACACTGAAGACTGGAGGAATGATGCTGAAAATACAGCGGAGCATCACAGAAATAAATTACACTTTAACACAGATTCACACAGAAAACAGCTGATTTAGATTAGAATAATAGTAACAAATTTTACTGTATTTTTGCTAAAGAAAAATGCAGCCTTAATGAGCAGAGACTTCTATCAGGAACACAAATAAGATTTTGCACAGCAAAATGATTGCTTACATTAATGTAATT
>NC_081775.1:32021157-32028657 GCF_963082965.1 Carassius carassius | reverse complement strand
AAAATGGACTGTCAAATTCAGTTATGTGTGTTCAAGAGTGTTATCTACTATGTAATACAATCTATATACTTACATGGTGCATTCTCATTTTCTTAAGAGATGAAGAACTGACTTTGATGGATATCTTGTTACCAATTGGGAATGCGATTTCAAGTGACTTGATCAGATTTAACATCACAAGGAAGAGTGTGTGGGAAGGAACTGAAAGGGCCATGAGACGTCCAAATTTCCTACCTTCAAAGACCGTTGTCATTAAATTTACAGATGATGTTGGCATTCCCGAAGGTGCAATTGACCAAGGGGGTCCAAAAAGAGAATTCTTTAGACTTGTTCTTGAGCACATTTGCAACTACAGCGGAATGTTCCAGGGTGTAAAGGATGAGAAAATGTTATCATGCAACCTGGCTGGTAATGAGATGGAAAATGTCACTGAATTATTTCAGTTAGTAATTGTATTTTTTGCTAATATTTTTTCAAGTATCTCTTAATTTTTTTACAGCTCTTAATAATGGCAGCTATATGAGGGCAGGACAGTTGGCTGCTATGTCAATTGTCCATGAAGGCCCCCCCCCACACTTCATGTCACGACTGTGTGTTGATGCACTGATTCATGGTCCCGAAGCTGTACATGTGTCAGTGAATGATGTTGCAGATGATGAAGTAAGATCGCAGATTACAGAAGTAAGTGCAACCCTACGATTCCAATTGCTTCGTATAATCAATTTACTTTTTTTATGTTTTCTAAATTAAAAGGCTTCTTGGGTTTGTTGTGCTAGGCGATCAGGTTCTTCGGATTTAAACTGACATCCAGTATTGTAGACGGAGAATCTTGAGAAAGCAAAACCTTTTGGTTTCTCCATTAGAGATTTGCTGTGCCCTCTCTCTCCATGTTTTTTTCTGTGATTTTGTGGTAGTGTCACAGACAAATTTTGAAGCTCTGTATCAAAACTCTTAGATTGCAGTCAAATGATGATTTGATTAATAATTGTCTAACAGTCTTGAGCTGTCACAGATGCTGCAATTTATTTTCAAGCAACATTTGGCATTTTTGCCCATTTGTTGTGATTATGGGCATAATGTTTCTGTCGAAAACAGAAAAAGAAAACAGTGTTCAGCTGGTTACTGAAAAGACTGTTTTAATATATATATATATATATATATATATATATATGTGTGTGTGTGTGTGTGTGTGTGTGCTGAGATGCACTGACGGTAGGATTTCTAAATCAAAAACTCTCATCATCAATGAAAAGCATTGTTTTAACCCTTTCCAATAAATATCTGTGAAAGGTAATCTTTAAAATACAGTGTCCTGAAAAAAGGCTGTTTTTTAAATAGTTTATTTGAAAAGATCAATGACAATTTGATTCCTCAAATCATGACCCCGTTACTGTAATATGACGTTTCTTCTAATGCCAATGGGAAAATTACAAATTATAATTTTTTGTGTGTCTAAAATATTTCAATTACCCAAAACTTATTTGGTGCAACTTGTGTTATTAAAAACATAAATCATTTGGAAATATTTATTTATAAAATATCTGTTTTGGAGCTAACAAGCTTTACATAAACCCTGTTTGTCCTATATCAGATTATGAATGCTGATTCCGAAGCCCAATTGCAAGACAGTGTGGCTAAGGCCCAAGGTGTAATCTCTATGGCTGGATGCTGCAGGGCTATAAACTTGAGAAATTGCAAGCAGGTAGCAGAGGAGCTAGCAAAGTGGTATGTTTTGCAGCGAACTAGGGCAGCTTACGACAGGTAAGAAGTATGATGTTTGAATAACTTTTCCAGGCCAGAACAGTTCACAAGGTGTAGAAATGGAAGAAAATGACAGTGATGGCTTTTTTTTAATTACATGATAGATGTTATGTCTATTGTGTAACACAAGGACGAAATTGTATAAGTAGATTGTATAAGTAGATTGGATAACTTGATTGTATAAGTAGTAATAGTAAGCTTTATTGATCTTATTGTTTATAAGTTCTTATTGTTTTTCTGCCCTAACCATTTTTTTTGTTCAGTTTGGAGTTTGTTGAAGTGTCTATTAGTTATCACAAAGTAACAGAAAATTATCTGTTTAAGAAATTGCCTTGCAGCCTGTGTACTTGATTTGCAGAGACAATATTACACCCATTCGTTATATTATTATTATTATATACTTTTTAAACTTTGTTTAATTTAGCTATTTTTTAGAAAAAAATAATCTAAAAACAAGTGTTTATACTTAGCTTTGCAGAAGGCCTTAAAGCACTTGGAGTGCTAAGTGCACTGAGAGAACATCCCAAACAAATGACAGCACTGTTCATTAAGAAAGACCAACCCCTGACTGCTGAATTTATGGAGGAACTGTTCAAAATTACACTCTCTGAACCAGGCAGCAATCGGTACAATGTGGAATGCAGAACAGTAGGCTACTGGAGAGATTTCTTGCAAGACTGCCAGTGTAAGTATTGTATATATTATATTTAGTTTATTTTCACAGATCTACATTAAACAATGTACCATATATACTATTGCAACATTGTGAATTACCTCAACAGTGTCAATGGCATGCGTGTCACTAGAGGATATTCTAGTGTTCACTACTGGAACAAATTATGTTCCAGCACTTGGATTCAACCCTGAACCATCCATTTACTTCCTTGAGGACAACTAAGATTGTACCCTTCCGCTGGCAAGCACCTGTGAGAATATAATACGGCTCCCTACGTTCCCTAAAACCTACGAGTCATTCTGTGAGAAAATGGGTTTTGGTATCAGGAATTCCCCTGGTTTTGGTTTTGCATGAACCACACATATTCTGTTGTCTTCAAATAGCTGATTTTTGTTATTGTGTTTTACACACATTTTGAGACATATAGGTATTTTTCCCCCTTACTGCATGCTTACAAATAAGCACAATCTCACAGATGTGGTTGGACTTCAATGTCACACTAATTTTCAGTTTTTTTTATTTTTTTAAACACGTTGAGCTTGAAGTAAAAGTTTTATTTGTCGCTTACCAACTACAGTCTGTACTACCCATGTTTTCCAGTGTTTTCATTGATCATGTTATTGGTCATGTTAATATCACAGATTTTAAGCTTTGAACAAAATCTGTTGAAAATGTTTGGATTGTCAATAGAAACATTGTTTTTCATTAAAACAAATGTTCAGCAGCATTTGAATCCTGTTGTTTTGGGTACGTTAGCCGATAGACTTTTTTTTAATCGTTACTCATAATTCACAACTGATTACACAGCTGAAAACACCTAATCACTAGACCTGAAGCATCCTCTTTGGTAACACTTTATAATAACGTTCAGTTGTAAGTCATTTATAAGTGATTATTAGCTACATAGCTTGGTTGAATTCTAATGTAGAATGCGGTGTGTTATTTCATGATATTCGCTATAACAACCGCTATACATTATCCCTTACTTAGTTAATGATGAACGAATCATTTACAAAACATTCATAAATTATTAACAAGTGATATACTAACATTTTATGTATGTTTTGTAAATTCTGTTACAAGTCATTTACAAGTGAATAGTAAGATTAACAATGTATGAAACATTGACTATGCGTTTATAAATGATTAATAAGTGTTATGTTATTTTTTTGTTTGTAACGTTATGTAGCAATTAGAGGGTGCAGAAAGTGTTATAAATGCCTTGTATACGTACAGATAATTTGTAGCAGGTAAAAAACAGTGTTCAACACAATGATGTGTAAACGCATGAATAAATCATTTACAACACTTTCTGCATCCCCTAATCTAAAGTGTACACTATTCATCACTTGTAAATGTGTTACACATCATTCGTAGATTACCACTTCAAGAATCAATAAGGAATAAGATCAACAAATGATGTGTAACACATTTACAAGTGATGAATAGTTTACAAATCATCTACAGGTGTTGAACACTGTTGTGTAGTGTGCACTGCAGTGTAAGAGCTGACTGGTGAGGGTATAGACAGTTATCTTCTGTAGTGTAGAGTGTAGTGTAGTGTGTAGTGTAGTGTAGTGTAGTGTGTAGTGTAGTGTGTAGTGTAGTGTGCACTGCAGTGTAAGAGCTGACTGGTGAGGGTATAGACAGTTATCTTCTGTAGTGTAGAGTGTAGTGTAGAGTGTAGAGTGTAGTGTGTAGTGTAGTGTAGTGTAGGGTGTAGTGTAGTCTAACCAATATATAGTTGAGGAAACCAATGTATCTAAACCAATATATAGTTGAGGAAACCAATATATAGTTGAGGAAACCAATGTATCTAATCCAATATATAGTTGAGGAAACCAATATATAGTTGAGAAAACCAATATATAGTTGAGAAAACCAATATATAGTTGAGGAAACCGATGTATCTAAACCAATACATAGTTGAGAAAACCGATATATAGTTGAGGAAACCAATATATAGTTGAGGAAACCGATGTATCTAAACCAATACATAGTTGAGAAAACCGATATATAGTTGAGGAAACCAATATATAGTTGAGGAAACCAATATATAGTTGAGGAAACCGATATATAGTTGAGGAAACCGATGTATCTAAACCAATACATAGTTGAGGAAACCAATATATAGTTGAGAAAACCAATTTATAGTTGAGGAAACCAATATATAGTTGAGGAAACCAATATATCTAAACCAATATATAGTTGAGGAAACCAATATATAGTTGAGGAAACCAATGTATCTAAACCAATATACAGTTGAGGAAACCAATATATAGTTGAGAAAACCAATATATAGTTGAGGAAACCAATGTATCTAAACCAATATACAGTTGAGGAAACCAATATATAGTTGAGGAAACCAATATATCTAAACCAATATACAGTTGAGGAAACCAATATATAGTTGAGGAAACCAATGTATCTAAACCAATATACAGTTGAGGAAACCAATATATAGTTGAGAAAACCAATATATAGTTGAGGAAACCGATGTATCTAAACCAATACATAGTTGAGGAAACCAATATATAGTTGAGAAAACCGATATATAGTTGAGGAAACCAATATATAGTTGAGGAAACCAATATATAGTTGAGGAAACCGATGTATCTAAACCAATACATAGTTGAGGAAACCAATATATAGTTGAGAAAACCAATATATAGTTGAGGAAACCAATATATAGTTGAGGAAACCAATGTATCAAAACCAATATATAATTGAGAAAACCAATATATAGTTGAGGAAACCAATGTATCTAAACCAATATATAATTGAGGAAACCAATGTATCTAAACCAGTATATAGTTGAGGAAACCGATGTATCTAAACCAATATATAGTTGGGGAAACCAATGCATATTTGAGGAGCCCAATGTTTACTCGAACAAACCAGTGTATAAAGGAGCAAACCCATATACACTTGATCAGACCGATGTATCTAAACCAGTATATGTCTGGCTATACCAATGTTTTATAAACCAATGTGTTTGTCATTGAACCATACATTCAACCAGTAAACCAATCCATATTCACACAATACACATGAATTATTTCCTGAACGGCTTGCCATAGCTCTCACTTAATTTTTTTTAAGCAATTAAAAGGAAAATCT
Organism: Carassius carassius; assembly: GCF_963082965.1. Classification (NCBI taxonomy): domain Eukaryota; kingdom Metazoa; phylum Chordata; class Actinopteri; order Cypriniformes; family Cyprinidae; genus Carassius; species Carassius carassius. The sequence continues at coordinate 32,023,100 of NC_081775.1, read as the reverse complement.
AGATTTTAATTTAAATGAAATAAAGTTATTTATATATTTTTTTTTTAGTAAAAGTAAGAAAAAAAAAAAGTAAAAAATCATTCAGAGGCGTGAATATGAACGTGTACGCTCTCTTTATCGCTCTCTCTCGCTGTGTGTGTGTGTGTGTGTGTGTGTCGCCCTCTGCTGGTCTGTGAGTGTATCTGCGCGTGCGCGTGAGTGTCGGGGCCGCGCGCGCTGAGGAGGCAGAAGGAGGCGCGCGCTCGCGACACATTCTTCAGATGATCCGCTAATAATCATCAGAAACACCGACAGACAATCAGCGGAGCGAGAACGAGGTACAACACACACACACGGGACACGAGACACCGGCGGGAGACCGGAGAAACACGGAGAGAGAGAGAGAGAGAGAGAGAGAGAGAGAGAGAACATCTTAGGGATGCTAAAGCTAAAGCTAGAAACAATAGACACAGACAGAGATAAACACACACACTCAGAGACACTGTACACACACTGACAGATGGATGCACCTTCATCATCATCATCTCATGAATATCCATCAGTCTGTTTTTCGCGCTCAGTTCTCGATTCATTGTGTTTGATGTGAATCATGAGCATCAGTGACTCGTTTCTTCATGATTCTTCTCTTATTGACAGATTCATCATTTATTCTGCACACAAACATGTTTCATGGTTTTTCATCAGAGTGTAAATAACTCTGAAACGACTTTATTGTCCCCTCGTGTCAACATCTGTTGGTTAATGTTGACCAGTGGTTAATTAGATATTCCGTTATACAGTTAGATTAAACTCACCATTCAGCTTTGGTAGCCACGCCCACACTCCACCATCCAATCCCGTGCTGACGGATGAGATCAAGCCCCGCCCACTTCTTTGTGTCTCTGATTCACTCCGAGTGACGTCACACGAGGTTAGTACAGTAGATGATGTTTGAGCCTGTAATGATGGAGTGTGTGTGTGTGTGTGTGTGTGTGTGTGTCTCAGAATGCTGACTAGAGATGGACGTTCCTGAATACCTGGATCTGGATGAGATTGACTTCACTGATGATTTACCTGTGAGTTTATGACTTTATTAATCTGTCTCCAGATCACTGCTTCATCAGGCTCTTCATCAGATAAAACTCCTTTAGGCTCAAATGTTTACTCAAAGCTCCTTTAAGATTGTTATATTTTAATAAATGATGTTTTAAAATATTAATAACTTAACCTAATTTTAAGTAAGCATTTTTTAAAGGAATGATTAAATCACTTTTTATTTTGTTTGCTGTTATTTTAAAATCCTTTATTTAAATTTTTCATTTTAAGGGTTAGGGTTTGATTTCATTTTTATTTAATTAATTTTTTGAAGTATTTGTATCTTTTTTTTTAGCTTAAATGCAACATTTTTATGCTTTAACGAACCATTCTCTGATATCAGTTAATGGTCAGATGACATGCAATTAAACAAATAAAATATTTCATATTTTTAATAAATGTTGTGATTTATTTCCACCTTAATTAATAGATTTTTTTTTTTGTTTTATTAGTGAAAATCTGATATGTTTTAGCCATACATTTCCTCACCATGAAAATAGCCACACAAACAGTTTAATGTTTATTAAAATGCTTTATTTTTACTTTAAAATATTGGTTTCAATTTAATAAAAAAAAATAGAATTTTATCAATGTAAATGTTTTATTTAGTTAGTTTTTATTTTTAAATAATTTATCAACTACAAATGAAGATTCTTATTTTGTTTTTATGGTTTTTTTTATTATTTTTATTTAAAACGTATTTATTAAAGTGTGACTTGATTCCATTCGGATAGAGTCTTGTGTGTTGTTTAGTCTCGCAGTTAATTCAGGGTTTGTTGAGCTCCAGGAACAGCATCACTTCCCATCAGTCTTTCAGCATGATAACACACACACACACACACATGCTGTTTCCCGGGGGCTCATGGGTA
>NC_081775.1:31928657-32011157 GCF_963082965.1 Carassius carassius | reverse complement strand
AATTAGTGAAAAGTAAAGCGCAGCTTTTACGGCACTACTATTTTAAATAATTAAAATGTTAAACCTTTATTCAGTTAATTAGACATCATTTCAGTTACTAAAATTTAATTAAACCACTAAAAGTCCAGAAATATTACAAAGGAAGATGCAGAATTTAGGAAAAATAATTTCATAAGGTACTATTACTGTTAAAAATTGAATACATTGTTAAACTATTATGAATTCCATTGATTAGACATCATTTAGAAAATGTTAAACCACTATAAGTCCAGAAAAATTACAATGGACAACACCGAACACTGCATTGTGTCACTTGTACAGTAAATGCATCTTGAATCCAGAATGTTGAGATATTTATACTAGAACACAAGACACACACACACTGAGGAAGAGAAGGATATTCAGTCATTTTCTCCGTGTCTCCCCAGCTCTCACGTGGAGTCGTGGCCTGAGATGATGCTGACAGCCGAAGCGGCTCCCGATGACGGTCAGTGGACACTGAAGCAGAGACACATGGACTCAGACCGCAGTCTGACCAGGGAGGCGGAGCCAGGGGCGGGGCCTGGAGCCGGACCAATGAGACGGCTGGGGCCGGGCGAGAGGCGGGAACTCAAGCTGGCGCGTCTCAAGCAGATCATGCAGCGTTCGCTCAGCGAATCAGACGCAGAAGAGTCCAAACCGCCCCGACCCGAGCGGCCCACGCAGCTGTCCATCGCAGAGCCCGACGAAAACAAACAGACGCACTTCACGCACAGAACTCCCAAATCCATGGACGCTTGCAACCCGTCTCCGTCATCAGACCACAGCGACCCAGAAACCAAACCCGAAGAGAAGCTCACCACCAGTCCCAAAAGTGCACTCAAGTCTCCGTCCTCCCGCAGGAAAACCTCGCAGAACCTCAAACTGAGAGTCACGTTTGACGAGCCGCCGCGGAAGGACGGACCAGCGCCGGACGCCAAAGTCCAGCCCAGCAAACGAGCGTTTGGGACGTTTCGCTCCATAATGGAAACCCTGAGCGGAAACCAGAACAGCAACAACAACAACACCCCCAAACACGCCGGGAAGAAGAGCGAATCCAAGAGCAAAAGCAAGACGAGCGCCGTTTAAATCTAGAAACTGATTCAAATCCAGCAGCTGCTCGATGACATCCATCTTTTCAACAATAAAACTCTCTCATACATGTGCGTTTCCAAACAGTAGTTTCACAGTACTGTGATTTTGTACAGACTCTACAATCAAAAACCAGCAGAGAGTGACAGCCGTACAGCGAACAATCAAACGAACGAACGAACAAACGAATCATTAAATGATTCGCTGCACAGAACTCTTGAAGGATCCAGCACTGCACCTTCAGTTTCTGATCGATTTCAAAACTAATACATTTTATATGTCATCTGTATTGTTTTGAGTTTAAGTATGGATTTATAATTTAACTATTATGTTTGAATGCAAGAAACACTATATTATTGGAATCTTTGTAACGACATTTGGCCATTAAAATAAAGAGGTTTTAAACTGAGCTAATCGTCAGATGGGGAAAGAAACCGTTTTTGAAAAATTAAGATCTTAAATCGAAGCAGAAAGTCTTTAATTCATACAGTTTTGGCATTAAATGTTGCATGCATTGCTAAAAAAAACTAAAAAACATCTTTAACATCCTTAACTGAAAAGACATTTACTAGAGATGCAAAATGAGGATTTGAAGTCCTACTTTGAGAAATTGCTTATTGCTTATTATTCAAAAGAGAAAGAGGGATTTGCTCCGATCTGAACGTGAGCGAGTTTCCCTGAAGTCATGAACTCTGAACCCAGTTTAATGCTCGTGAAAGGAGAATATTGTATTCCAGGAGCCGATGTGTGCTGATGAATCAGAGCTCGTTTACAGGCGCTCGGCTCCGAAACAGCAGCTTTAATTGGAGCCGGATGAGAGAGAGAGAGAGAGAGAGAGAGATGGTGTGTTTAAGGCTGTTGTGCAGCATGAAAATGGAGCAGACGAGTGCTTGATTTGACAGGAGGAGAGTCGTCTATAGATTTTTGTGTCCATTGTTTGGCTTATTTGTGTGCTGCTTTACTCAGTCAATCAAATATAATTGACAGCGCTGGGCTGCTGTTGTTTCTGGATGACAGCAGTTAATGCCGCCGGAAAACAGCTGTGGAAACTTTCTGTGTGAACGATGGGAAAAGGTTTCTACAGAACGGTGACAGTCGAGCACATTAATTGACACAGAGGAGGGATAATACCATAATCAACCTTTAATTGTGCTGCTTCTGTTCCACACCATCACGTCCGTTCACATGAAACTAATCCTCAGTCTGTGTCCGTTTGGAACCAAGGATTGTTGTGGTTTATTAAATGGTCATAAGTTGTTAAAACTAAAAAACGAGTTGTATCTGATCAGCAACTTCAGATTAATGAGTGAATGTGATAACAAAATCAGTTTAATGTTATTTTACACTCTTGAAAATAAGATCCTTGTGTCTAAATGGTTCCATAAAGAACCTTTAACATCTGTTTCACAAAAGCTTCTGTGTGGTGGAAGAAGGTTCTTCAGATTATAAACAGGTAAGACGGCACCTTTATTTTTAATAAAGAGTGTATCCGTGAAGAAATTCTTTATTTCAAACTACACATAAACCATTTTATAATTAATGCTATATTTAAATAGAGCAAAAGTATTTAATAATCTGGCTGGTGCCATCAGGTGGAAAGAAACAGAAAGTAATACCACAGTTTCACACTATATAGAAGACTACAGTGTTTTCTGACAGAATTACTTACTTTTATTAGGTTTTACGTATATTTAGATTGTCAAAGCTGTTTTTTATGTTAATCTGAAGTGTCAGTTTTTGCATTATTATAGTCAAAACTGAACATGGAGAAAGCATTTTGTTACCTATAATCCAAGTCAAACGTCAAAATATAAATACATCAGTTTATGGTACTAATGTGATTTTATTTCTTTAAACCATTCAGTCATTATTTCACATCTGATGTCAGTGCTGTTGTCTCCGGCAGTTAGTGACTGGCCTGCGATGGCTCCTTTAACCTGTTTGATTGATCTGGAGCGGATGGAGCTCGGGCCCCGGGCCCCGGGCCCCTGGAGGACCGGTGTTCCTCCATCACCTTATTTGTTGTAAATAGCAGCTCATTACACGAAGCGTCCCGTCACGGCTCGATGGTCGCGCTGCAGAAACACGTCCCTCAGGAGCTCCAGACAGAAGTTTGAGATGCTGGAGTTTCTCTCCTGACAGATGCTCATTCTGGATTAACTGAGGAGGTCTTCATCTAAAAGAGTCATTTCTAGAATAAAACAGAGCAGCTGATGCTTCAGTGACTGAGCGCTGTCTTGTGTTTGTTTGCACACACTCCACCGAGCAGAAATATCTGACAGTGAGGAGGAAAAATCATCTTTATATAAAGGCTGAACAAGATTTTTTTTTCCCCCATTGCTTGTTTTTAAGAAAAATAAATATATATATATATATATATATATATGTGTATTTTTTTCTTTTTTTTTTCTTTGCATGTTAAACTGCTACATATATTTGCTCTTTTTATCACATAGACTAACACAATTAGATACAACAATACTTTTCTTAAATGTGTGCGTGTGTGTGTCCTGCGCTCTGAGGGCGGAGCATGAGCTGCATGAAGCGCTTCTGTCACGAGAGTCGGTCACATGACAGGCTTCACACACTCTCTCTGTGTGTGTGTGTGTGTGTGTGTGTGTTTGAGGTGTGTCGGCTGCTGTAGCTGAAGATGTCAGAGGAGAGGAGTTCTTCAGCGCAGACGGAGGAAGACGAGGATCTGTTCGTCAGCGCGATGCAGGTGAGATCAAGCTTCACTGACCCCCCACGGAGGATCGACACGCGCTTATGATTACACTCTCTGATCACTAATCAATATTCATAATCGGCCAAACATTAGCGGTGCATTTCCATCTGATTCTGACTCATTTCATTGAATTACACGAGAGTAGATGCGAGCGCGCATGCGCAGCAGGGCTCTCTCCGCGCGTCAACACTGCGTCGCGTCAGCGCAGACACGCGATTTTACCGAAACAATTTCACATTAGAAGCGTGTTCATTTTACATTAGATTCATTTTCAGCTATTACAGACTACATTGATAATATTAGTGTTATTTTGAAATTTGCCCAAGTATGTCATATGTGTTTATTTATTATATATATATAGCATTATGATTATGCTGATTATAAATATGCAAATAAGGTATTAACTCATTCAATATGCGTTCATCTGAATGCATTTCCATACATCTGAAGATTGGATGAATCCTGGTTCATAATTCTAGTTTGATTTTGTCTTTATATCAGACTTTGCATTCTGGCTTTCTCTTTTTATCACTCCATACATCAGAGAATACTGTAACAGACCGAAAACAAACACATTTTCACCATGTTTTAGGAGTGAAATGTTGTATAAATCAGTGTGAATGAAATATGAATAAAAAGGAATAAAGGAAGTTTATATCAGGAATAAAACGGTGAAGTTTAGTGTTTGTAAGAGAAAGAACTCTCTACAGATATGGATTTGGGTTTAAAATCTACAGACACAAATAGATAAGTGCAATGAAATAAGCACTTAAATGTGTGTTTTGCATGTTTAATTTCCACTAAATTGAAAGAAGACGTGTGATAAGGAAACAGAATAGAGCCAGATCTCATCTATCAGTCATATCGTCTCATGTGATGCTGGTTTACAGCCATCCATCGGCAGATTCTGAGATCCTTCACACTTCCTGTGCTTCTGCTCATGAGTGTGTCCTGTGACAGACACAGGTGTGTGACAGGAGTGTGTGAACATTAACTTAGCATTTTTGACTCCAGTAGTTTCTGTAGATCTACTGAAGAAAGTTAGATGCAAAGAAAAAAAAGAACCATTTAGTTTATAATATGTTAATTAACTTATAATAATTATATATATTATTAAAATAATTAAAGTTATATTATTATATAATGTTTAATATAATATTATTACAATTATAATATTATTTCATAATATATAATAATATTATATATTTTAAAATAAAAATATAATTGTATAATACATAATAATATTATACATTTTAAAATAATATTATTTTATAATATATTATTATTATATAAAGTAATAATATATATTTTATAATTATAAAATAATATATTTAAAACAAATTATATTATTTTATAATATATTATAATGTAATAATATTCAATTTTTTAATTCTAATATTGTTTTCTAATATATTATTATATATAATATAATACTATTCTAGATTTAAAATTATGATATTATTTTACAATATATAATAATTATATATTTATAATATTATATATTTAAAAATTCTAATATTGTATAATATAAAATAATATTGTATATTTTCAAATTATTGTATTATTTTATACAATATATAATAATATATATTAAAAATATTATAACATTTTATAATATATTATTATATAATGTAATAATATTATATATTTTAGAATTAAAATTTGATTGTATAATATAAAATAATATTGTATATTTTAAAATGATTATATTATTTTATACAAAAACATATTATAAATTTTTAAATTATAATATTATTTTATTATTATTATAATATTATTGTTTCACCTGAGCTGAAGTGTGTGGAGGCGTGTCATTTCTTGCATTTTTTAAATTAGGAAATGAGCTTTATATTTTAAGGGTGAAACTTGTTTATCATCTTTTTTTCGCCCCTCGCTCGTCATTGGTCAGCTGTCAAAAAGGAACTCGATGTAGAGCGGGGTTTTGCTTGGTTTGCTTTGACTGTTGTCCTGTAAAGGTGTCCTGTGTCCTGGTGTTGTTAGTCTCTGATGAACGCTGTGTGTTTTCTCTCTCTCTCAGTCTCCAGAAGCAGCTCGTCTGTCTGCAGAAGACCTCAGTCCCAGCTCAAACGGACCCCGAGACGATGACCCCGATGACCTCTTCGCCGGTCTGTGACTCTCCAATCACGTTCTCAGAGTCTGTAGATGTTCAAATCCGTCTCCGATCCAGTAATGAGCCGTTTACATATTCAGAATGTGGCGCTTCAGGATTGGATAGTTTTGAGAATGCTCTGTTTCTATTGGCTCACGACAGAACCTCAATGTCACACATACCGCTGCTCAGATGTTTGCGATGTTTTGTTTTTTTTTTAATGAAAGAAATTCATGCTTTTATTCATCATTGATTTATTAACCAGATCGGCATTTTTAACGTTACACACTTTTTCTGTTCTTTGTGTTTTTTATTTTTACTCTTAGCCCTAATTTTTATGTATATAATTGATAATAATAATCATGTTTCTTGAGCAGTAAATCATCATATTATTCTGATTTCTGAAGATCATGTGACACTGAAGACTGGAGGAATGATGCTGAAAATACAGCGGAGCATCACAGAAATAAATTACACTTTAACACAGATTCACACAGAAAACAGATGATTTAAATAGTAAAAATATTTCAAATTTTTACTATATTTTTTATCCAATAAATGCAGCTCTGGTGAGCAGAAGAGACTTCTTTCCGAGACATCAAACCCAACTTTCTGAACTGCAGAGTTAATGGCATCTAGTTAATAATCAGCTGAAGTGAGAGTTTTCTGAACTCTTTCAGAAGCGACGGAGGAAGTGTCTCTGGACAGTCCAGAGCGTCAGCCGATCCTGTCAGACGGACCGTCTCCAGCCATCACACCGGTCAGCATCAGCCCCAGAGTGGACGTGTTTGACCGCTCGCCGGACCTGGTGAAGCACCGCATCTCATCATCTCACAGATCACACAATCACATTAGTGACCAGTGCATTTGACAAAATGAGTTATTTTATTTTCACATTCAGAATGATTTATGATCTGGTGAAGTCGGATGAAAAAGGACTGAGCTACATCTGTCTGAAGTCACTTTAGAGAAAAACCGATCTAAACTGATTTCTCTGAAGGTTTTCTCCCTGTTCTGCCATTATAATCATTATTGGATTAATAATCAAAGTACAGCTGTTTTTTATTGCATCTTTGTTGTTATAAACAAGAAACAATGTAAAAAAAAGAAAAGAAAAGTATTTAAGAAAAAGACTGCAAAACATCCTTCTCTTACTCGGTCTTGTTTTCTAAACATTCATGAATCAAGATGCATTTATTGTACAAGTGAAATGATTTAAGATATTAAGTTTTGTTTGCTAAAAAAACAAAAACATTTTGTGAATTTTTGCTTAAAACAAGGAAAAATATCTGCCAATATTTTGAAAATGTTTTTGCTTGTTTTAAGCAAAAACGAATACTTTAGTTTTTTAAAGAAAATAAGACATGATATCTCAAATGATGTCACTTGTACAGTAAATGCATCTTGATTCAAGAATGTTTAGATATTTATTCTAGAACACAAGACACACACACTGAGGAAGAGAAGCATCTTTTGCCATAAAACAAAAAGAAAAATATAAAAATCACTTAAGTGTGTTTATTACAAATGCATTAATTATTAAAACTAGAAAAGAAGTTCAGTCAGGCAGCGAGTGATTCCCTCTTTTCTTTTATTGTTTGATTAATATTAATGCGACGGATATCGTGTGATGCACTGATCTAATATCATGTTACACTTCTGATGTTTTTCCCCAGATCTTCACTTAACACATAACAGATTTTGTTTGCGTGAATACTTTCGCCTGCTGTAAACACATTTGTTTCTCACATTCACTGGACTTTTTCTCTCTAGGATGAAGAAGAAGAGGAAAACAGGGACACGTTTGACATCCAGATCTCAGTTTCTGACCCTGAGAAAGTTGGTAAAGTGTTAGTTATATATATATATACTTTATATTATATTATTTATTTAGATTTATATTATTGTATTTGTTTATATTTATACATATTTATTTACTTATTTATTTTACATATATATCATGGAATATACATACTTTGTTTTATATTATTTATTTTTTTTTTTATTTTTTTTTTTTTTATATATTACTTATTTTGGTCTGTATTATTGTTTTTTTTATATATTATTTATATATATATATATATATATATATATATATTTATATATATATATATATATATTTATTTATTTTACATGTATATCTCATGGAATATACATACTTTATTTTATATTATTTATTTTTATTTTTTATTATTGTTTTTGTTAAATATTTTTCATATATACATTTTTTCATATTTATCTTTATTTACATAGACTTTATTTTCTATCATTTATTTATTAAGATTTACCACAGTTTCTTGTGTATTCGTGCACACATGATGATTCTGATTGTGATGAATGTCTTTGTTTTTCTAGGTGACGGCATGAATGCGTTCATGATCTATAAAGTGACGACTAAAGTAAGAAAAGCTTCAGGTTGTGATCTGAGATGATGTGGATCTTCTGGAGGACGTGTGTGACTCTGTCTCTGTGTTTGCAGACCGGTCTGTCCATATTCAGCAGAGACGAGGTGTGTGTCAAGAGGCGCTTCAGTGATTTTCTGGGTTTGCACAGTAAACTAGCCTCCAAGTACATGCACATGGGCTTCATCGTTCCTCCTGCACCTGAGAAGAGCATTGTGGGTAAGTCCATGCACGTATGATCAGAGACGTGTTGTGATGGTGTCATATCAATGATAAGCTCGTGTGTGTGTGTGTGTGTTTCAGGAATGACGAAGGTCAAAGTGGGGAAAGAGGATCTGTCATCGGTGGAGTTTGTAGAGAAGAGAAGATCTGCTCTGGAAAGGTATTCAAACTAATTAGTTAAAGAGAAATGTGCAAGAGCTGGGTTGAGTTCTTGATTGTAATCGATTCTCATTTTGATGAACCGATATCGATTCTTTTATAAAATATGATGTGTACTGGATATAATATTTGTAGCTCCATCCATCCAATAATGCGAATCATCTTTGTGCTTGAGTAACACAATATCATAATGCATTATATGTAAAAGTAAGTTTCCAGCACTGGAGGTGACAGTCATCTCTTCCTGTTTACTACTAGTTACAGCAGCAAATAAACACGAACGAACATCAGAGGAATCAGAACAGCTCACTGAAATGAATCAGTTAGTGTTTGAACCGAAGAAAGACATCAGTGAAACAGATTGAGATCAATAACATCACATGTACCTCAGGAAGGACATTCAAGGACCATAAACTCAATAGTCAGTCAACATTTACTGGACCTGATTGGCTAAATATCAAAATGAATCAGTATTGAATTGAGATTCATAACTGAATCGAATCCCAAGCAAATGAATCGAATCGATGCCCAGGCCTAGATGGCTCTCTCTGTTTTCTGTTGGTCTGATGCGCTGGAAAGATCACTCGTGTTCTGCTCTTTTGTGGCTAAAAGGTTAAGCAAGAAATATTAGATAAATAATTATGGAGGTGTGCTGCTGTGCTGTCGTTCTCTCCGCTGTTGATCGCTGCTGCGCTCCTGGTTTTGCACAAACTGATGAATCGAATAAAAATTACAGTTAAGTGAGGCGCTGACATTTCTCTGCCCTTTTTATCCGTCCGCTGACTGACGTGAAGGTCAGCGTCTCGGCTCTTACAGAACTGGGTGCTGATGGGAGATGTGTGTTTGTGCTGCAGGTATCTGCTGAGGACGGTCAAACACCCAGCGCTGCTCAAAGACCCCAATGTCCTGCAGTTTCTGGAGAGTTCAGAGGTACCTTCGCCGTTTCTGTTAACCATAGAGAGACAGACAGTTACTGAGCTGATCTGAATAAGCTACATCTGTCTGTAGTTTACAGCATTTCGTACCTTTAATAAATTTGCATCAACAATAACTAGAGGTAACCGCTACTATTGACCATGTGGTAAAATTTCTACTGTTTCTTGTGAGTATAATTATGGAAGCTCATTTCTGCAACGGGATGAAAAAATGTCAAAGAGGTAATTGCAATTTTCTTGCAATTTTGAGAAGGATTCTCAGAATTGTGAGATATAAACTCTGAATTACAAGAAATTCACTCTGAATTGAGGTATAAACTCAGAATTACAAGAAATTAACTCTGAATTGAGGTATAAACTCAGAATTACAAGAAATTAACTCTGAATTGAGGTATAAACTCAGAATTACAAGAAATTCACTCTGAATTGAGGTATAAACTCAGAATTACAAGAAATTCACTCTGAAGTGACGTGACATTCAGCCAAGTATGGTGACCCATACTCAGAATTTGTGCTCTGCGTTTAACCCATCCGAAATGCACACACACAGAGCAGTGAACACACACACACACACACTGTGAGCACACACCCGGAGCAGTGGGCAGCCATTTATGCTGCGGCGCCCGGGGAGCAGTTGGGGGTTCGATGCCTTGCTCAAGGGCACCTAAGTCGTGGTATTGAAGGTGGAGAAAGAACTGTACATGCACTTCCCCCACCCACAATTCCTGCCGGCCCGGGACTCGAACTCACAACCTTTCGATTGGGAGTCCGACTCTCTAACCATTAGGCCACGACTTCCCACGAATTGAGGTATAATCTCAGAATTACAAGAAATTCACTCTGAATTGAGGTATAATCTCAGAATTACAAGAAATTCACTCTGAATTGAGGTATAAACTCAGAATTACAAGAAATTAACTCTTAATTGAGGTATAAACTCAGAATTACAAGAAATTAACTCTGAATTGAGGTATAAACTCAGAATTACAAGAAATTCACTCTGAATTGAGGTATAAACTCAGAATTACAAGAAATTCACTCTGAATTGAGGTATAAACTCAGAATTACAAGAAATTCACTCTGAATTGAGGTATAATCTCAGAATTACAAGAAATTAACTCTGAATTGAGGTATAATCTCAGAATTACAAGAAATTAACTCTGAATTGAGATATAAACTCAGAATTACAAGAAATTCACTCTGAATTGAGGTATAAACTCAGAATTACAAGAAATTCACTCTGAATTGAGGTATAAACTCAGAATTACAAGAAATTCACTCAGAATTACAAGAAATTCACTCTGAATTGAGGTATAAACTCAGAATTACAAGAAATTCACTCTGAATTGAGGTATAATCTCAGAATTACAAGAAATTAACTCTGAATTGAGGTATAAACTCAGAATTACAAGAAATTAACTCTGAATTGAGGTATAAACTCAGAATTACAAGAAATTCACTCTGAATTGAGGTATAATCTCAGAATTACAAGAAATTCACTCTGAATTGAGGTATAAACTCAGAATTACAAGAAATTAACTCTGAATTGAGATATAAACTCAGAATTACAAGAAATTAACTCTGAATTGAGATATAAACTCAGAATTACAAGAAATATAACCTGAATTGAGATATAAACTCAGAATTACAAGAAATATACTCTGAATTGAGATTTAAACTCAGAATTACAAGAAATATACTCTGAATAGGGCTGGGCAAAAAATCGATTTAATCGATTTATCGATTTTGTAGTTTAAAACGATTTTTATTTTGGAAACTCAAGTTTTTTTGCCAAAAATATTTTTTTCGGACTTTTCCGCGTTTCATCCTTGTGCGTTACCATAGCGCGATATGAGCCAGCCCCCGCCCCACGTAACCATAGAGACAGTAAAAGAAGCGCGTAACACAGTCAAAACAACATGGCAGCATGTAGCACTAGCAGTGAATTACTTCCAAAGAAAGGCACAGGTAATTCCGTAATTTGGAACTGGTTTGGTTTTGATGCAGCAGACAAAACACAGACGAAGCCTTGCTGCAAAATATGTTTCAAGGCTGTTGCTACTGGAAGCAGTAGTACAACAAATCTTTTCCAGCACCTGAGGAATGAACATCGCGAAGAATGGGAGAAGTGCAGCCGGCTCCGTAACGAAAACGGCTCCTCTAGCACACCTGCTAATGTTAAAAAGCAAACTACACTTCCTGAGAGCTTTACAAACTGTGTGCCTTATGATAAGAACGGAGCGCGATGGAAAGCGATTACAGAGGCGATCACGTTTTATATTGCCACAGACAGTTTACATTTGTTCACTCTTTGAGCAGGCTATATGTCTGCCACAGGCATGTTTCATTTTTTATATTCACACTATACTGAGAAGAGTTTATTTTTTTAATTATAATGCTATATGTTACAAAATTTGTAATTATCTGATTTCTTGAACAGAAAATTTAAGCTACTGTGAAGTTGTTGCACTTTTGCTTAAACCTGGGTTAAAGCTTGAAATTGTTGAATGACAGAGCCTCATTTACTTTTTGTTTTGGGATTCTACGCATTTTAACTCTTGAGGACAATCATAGCAATAAAGTTGCACTTTTGACGCTATATCTGATGTCTGCAGTCATTTTTAAGTGCATTGAAAAAAAAATCGAAAATCGAATCGAAACTCGAATTTTTCTTTAAAAATCGAACTCTGACTCTGAATTATGATATAAACTCAGAATTACAAGAAATATACTCTGAATTGAGATATAAACTCCGAATTACAAGAAATATACTCTGAATTGAGATATAAACTCAGAATTACAAGAAATATAGGTAACACTTTAGTATAGGGTCCAATTCATGAACAGTTAAATGTTTCCCACTTAAACTTATGCTTATGCAAAAATGTGCAATATCCTTATATTATAACTCTGAATTGCGATATAAACTCAAAATTACAAGAAATTAACTCTGAATTGAGATATGAATTCCAAATTGCAAGAAAAAAACTCATAATGGGAAATAATAAACTCAGAATTACAAGAAATATACTCAAAATTTTACAAGAAATATACTCAGAAATAAGAAATAAACTCAGAATTAAGAGAGAAACTCCAAATTGAAATTAAGTGATATAAACTCAGAACTACAAGAAATAAACTCCGAATTGAGAGAGAAACTCCAAATTGCAAGAAATAAACTCAGAATTAAAAGAAATAAACTTGCAAAAAGTTACAAGTTACATTTATTTGTTTTATTCCTCGTCTGAAAGAAGTTTTCATCTAAATGTGGTTTCCTGGTATTATGGAGATGATTCTTTTGAATGTATGATGAAAAAACACTGCAAGTAGTTGTTTCAGAATGAATCAACTTGACATCAGATTATACATGAAGAGAAACAATCATGTGTTCTGTACATTATATTACGTACAGCGCTCATAATGTCACCAGTGTTGATAACATCACACTTTTGATGGTTTCCTGAATAACACACAGAACAGATCCAATGTGTTCTGCTCCTCCAGGCTCTGAGTTTCTCTTTATAGGCCCAGAAGTGGCTTAGGAATGACTGTATTAAGTATGTATAATGGAAGACTGAGGCAATTGTAAAGGGCTAAACGCTCGGGCCGATTGAAAGCTATTTTTGCCGGTGGGTCCTCTGAGAGTTTTCCAGGGTGAAACGTATTAAATTGGACCGGCATTGAAATGTATGGGACTGGAGAAAATCCCTGTGCGCTGCGGGAGGAGAAACGCTCCCCGCGGGACAAGGGCTGAGCCGCGGCCTGTTAACCGGTTTGTTTGCCCTTATTTGTCATTTTATCCCAGCTGCCGCGAGCGGTTAGCACACAGGCGCTGAGTGGAGCCGGAATATTGAGGATGGTAAACAAAGCAGCCGACGCTGTCAACAAAATGACAATCAAGATGAATGAATCGGATGCGGTAAGGCTCGGATTTTTGGACTTGAATAATGAGACGAATTAATGAGCTGCTCTCTGGCTCCAATCCTTAAGTGTGTGTGTGTGAGTGTGTGTGTGTGAGTGTGTGTGTGTGTGTGTGTGTGTGTGTGTGTGTGTGTGTGTGTGTGTGAGTGTGTGTGTGTGTGTGTGTGTGTGTGTGTGTGTGAGTGTGTGTGTGAGTGTGTGTGTGTGTGTGTGTGAGTGTGTGTGTGTGTGTGTGTGTGTGAGTGTGTGTGTGAGTGTGTGTGTGAGTGTGTGTGTGTGTGTGTGTGTGTGTGTGTGTGTGTGTGTGTGTGTGTGTGTGTGTGTGTGTGTGAGTGTGTGAGTGTGTGTGTGAGTGTGTGTGTGTGTGTGTGTGTGTGTGTGTGTGTGTGTGTGTGTGTGTGTGTGTGTGTCTGTGTGTGTGTGTGTGTGTGTGTGTGTGTGAGAGTGTGTGTGTGTGTGTGTGTGAGTGTGTGTGTGTGTGAGTGTGTGTGTGAGTGTGTGTGTGTGTGTGTGTGTGAGTGTGTGTGTGTGTGTGTGTGTCTGTGTGTGTGTGTGTGTGTGTGTGTGTGAGTGTGTGTGTGTGTGTGTGTGTGTGTGTGTGTGTGTGTGTGTGTGTGTGTGAGTGTGTGTGTGGGAGAGAGAGCAGGGGTCAGGACATGTGACACGCGTGAGCTAAAAATTATTCTTACTCAGTGTTTGTGTCTTGTGTTCTAGTATTAATATCTAAACATTATTAAATTTCATCTCAAATTGAGATGAATTTACTGTACAAGTAACATGATTTAAGACATTATGTTTGTTTTCTGTAAAAAAAAAAAAAATAATAATAATGTTAGTTTTTCCTGAAAGCAAGCAGAAATATCTGCAAATGAAAGAAAAATAATCTTGTTCAGTCTTTGAATTAAGATTATTTTTATTTGCCTTCACTGGCAGATATTTTTGCTTGTTTTAAACAAAAACTAAAAAAATTTTGATTTTTTTTTTTTTTTAAAAGACATAATATCTTAAATCATGTTACTTGTACAGTAAATGCATCTTGATTGACATTTATTCTAGAACACAAGACACACACACTGAGTAAGAGAAGGATGTTTTGCAGTGCGTCCAGCACACATACATGTAAAAACAGTTTATAAAAATATAGATTCCATGAAGAACCTTTGACATACTTTCAAATGCACAAGAGATTCTTTAGAATGTTAAAATGTTATTTCTGAAGCGTGTAGTGTTGTAATCCTGGTTTCTTCACTGATTGTGTGTTTGTGTATAAAGTGGTTTGAGGAGAAACAGCAGCAGTTTGAGAATCTGGACGTTCAGCTCAGAAAACTTCACGCTAGTGTGGAATCACTGGTGTGTCACAGGAAGGGTGAGAATACAAATAATAACATCAAAACATGTTTATGATCTAATACACTACTAGTCAAAAGTTTGGGGTCAGTGTTTTTTGAGTCTGTTCTGCTCACCAAGGCTGCATTTATTTGATAAAAAATACAGTAAAAATGTGAAATATTATAGAATATAAAGCAGCTGTTTTCTCTGTGAATACCCATTAAAATATAATTTATTTCTATGATGCACAGCTGTATTTTCAGCATCATTACTCCAGTCTTCAGAAATGTTTCTCAAGCAGTAAATCATCATATTTTCATGATTTCTGAAGATCATGTGACACTGAAGACTGGAGGAATGATGCTGAAAATACAGCGGAGCATCACAGAAATAAATTACACTTTAACACAGATTCACACAGAAAACAGATGTTTTACATTAGAATAATATTTCACTATTTTTACTGTATTTTTGATTAAATAAATGCAACCTGGGTGAGCAGAGAGACTTTGTAAACTGGTGATGTACAGTATATGCTGAATGAAGCCTCTTCTCTGTTCTCTCTGTGACTCTCAGAGCTGTCTGTGAACACGGCGGCGTTCGCTAAAAGCGCGGCTATGCTCGGAAACTCAGAGGATCACACGGCGCTGTCGCGAGCTCTGTCCCAGCTGGCCGAGGTGGAGGAGAAGATCGAGCAGCTGCATCAGGAGCAGGCGTACGCTGACTTCTACCTGATCTCAGAGCTGCTGGGAGACTATGTGCGGCTCATCACCGCCGTCAGAGTGAGTGGAGCACATCCTGAGCGCTGAGAAACTTCATCTAGTTTCTGGCTAGGCAAACATAAAACACGTCAAAAAAAACACGTGTCCCTGCAGCACAGAAGCAGTCATCAGGAGCACAGATGTATATTTGTAGAAATAGACAACAATACACTGTATGAGTCACAATTATACATTTCTCTTTTATGACAAAAATCATTAGGATATTAAGATAAGATCATGTTCTGTGAAGATATTTAATAAACTTCCTACCTTAAATATATCAAAACTTAATGTTTGATTAGTAATATGCATTGCTAAGAACTTCATTTAAACAATTTTAAAGACGATTTCCTCAATATTTAGATTTTTTTGCTCCCTCAGATTCCAGATTTTCAAATATTGTCCTCCTAACAAACCAGACATCAATGGAGAGATGATTTATTCAGCTTCAGATGATGCATAAATCTAAATTTCACAAAATTGACCCTTAAGACTGCTTCTGTGCTCCTGGGTCACGTATGTCCTTGATGTAAAATAATAGAAGTCTAGTCAAATCAAAAGAACACAGTGGTCACATCATAAAGGCATACAAATAAATAAAATAAAATAATAGAATGCATAAGATCGATGTGAAGTGATCATATTCCCAAGTACTCTAGAGATGTGTGTTTTAAACATGTGTTTCATAATGCAGTGGGGTTTTATATTTGTCATTATTAATGCTACACTATGTAACTTTAAAAGAAAACAAAATAAAGTGTTATGAATGAAAGTATGCAAAAACACTGACGCACTTTAAGAACGATTTATATTCAGAGGATATATGCGTATATTTTATCATTTTTATTCGTTTTTATGAATTATCAATTTTTATTCAAAGTACATCAGTTTTTTTAAAAAGCTTTTTAGCTCCTTGCTTTATTTTTTGTTAACTATAATAACTCTGTGTGTGTGTGTGTGTGTGTGTGTATATCTGTGTGTGTGTGTGTGTGTGTGTGTGTGTGTGTGTATCTGTGTGTGTGTGTGTGTGTCTGTCTGTGTGTGTGTATATCTCTGTGTGTGTGTGTGTGTGTGTGTGTGTGTGTGTGTCTGTGTGTGTGTGTGTGTGTGTGTGTGTGTGTCTGTCTGTGTGTCTGTGTCTGTGTGTGTGTGTGTGTGTGTGTGTGTGTCTGTGTGTCTGTGTGTGTATGTGTGTGTGTGTTTGTGTGTGTCTGTGTGTCTGTGTCTGTGTGTGTGTGTGTGTGTGTGTGTGTCTGTCTGTGTGTCTGTGTGTGTATGTGTGTGTGTGTTTGTGTGTGTCTGTGTGTGTGTGTCTGTGTGTGTCTGTGTGTGTGTGTGTGTGTGTCTGTGTGTCTGTGTCTGTGTGTGTGTGTGTGTGTGTGTGTGTCTGTCTGTGTGTCTGTGTGTGTGTATATCTCTGTGTGTCTGTGTGTCTGTGTCTGTGTGTGTGTGTGTGTGTGTGTGTGTCTGTCTGTGTCTGTGTCTGTGTGTGTGTGTGTGTGTGTGTGTGTCTTTGTGTCTGTGTGTGTATGTGTGTGTGTGTTTGTGTGTGTCTGTGTGTGTGTGTGTGTGTGTGTGTGTGTGTGTGTGTCTGTGTGTGTGTGTGTGTGTGTGTATGTGTGTGTGTGTGTGTGTGTGTGTCTGTGTGTGTGTGTGTGTGTGTGTCTGTGTGTGTGTGTGTGTGTGTGTGTGTGTCTGTGTGTCTGTGTGTGTATATCTGTGTGTGTGTGTGTGTGTGTGTGTGTGTGTCTGTGTGTGTGTGTGTCTGTGTGTGTGTGTGTGTGTGTGTGTGTGTGTGTATATCTGTGTGTGTGTGTGTGTGTGTGTGTGTGTGTGTGTGTGTGTGTGTGTCTGTGTGTGTGTGTGTGTGTGTGTGTGTGTGTGCACAGGGAGTGTTTGACCAGCGGATGAAAACATGGGGCAAGTGGCAGGACGCTCAGCTGATGCTGCAGCGCAAGAGAGAAGCCGAAGCCAAACTACAGTACGCCAACAAACCTGAGAAACTGCAGCAGGCCCGAGACGAGATCAGAGAGGTACAGAACACCTCAGACTCATCCTGACGAGACGCTGTGATAGCGCTGGGGCTGATGGGAAATATCCAGCACGTTTGTTTCCCTTCCCTCCCTCCGGTTCATTCATATCTCTACTGTGTTTAGCTCCGATCACCTGACAGCTGCAGGAATTCATGACAGTTATTGATTCTTTTAAGCACGAAACATTTCCAGCCTTTTTAATTTCTGCATTTTCCCCGTCACGCCCCACAAAGGAGATCGAGGAGGTAGGACCTTCGCTTTGATTTGATTTGCTGTCTCCATCGTCACGTCTGCTCTCTCACACACACTGTAGACCAGAGACTCATTATAGATCCATCAGACACTCGTCTCAAACACCGCAGCGGCTTTAATCTCTCACCTTAAAAAAAAAAGAGTTCAGATGGAATGAAAATGTGCTCAAGATCAGGATGAGTTTGTTTCTTCATCAGGTTTGTAGAAATGCAGCACTGCATCAGTGTCTCATCAATGGATGCTCTGCAGTGAATGGGTGCCGTCAGAATGAGAGTCTGATAAAAACATCTTAATGCTGGATGTGTTTCATCTTTTGTCTTCTCCAGATGTTCACTGATGGACTGGAGTGCTGTGGATTATTGTGATGTTTTTATCAGACTCTCATTCTGACGGCACCCATTCACTGCAGAGCACCCATTGATGAGACACTGATGCAGTGCTACATTTCTACAAACCTGATGATGAAATTCAACACATTTTCATCTTCAGGTGAATTGTTCCTTCACCTGCTGTAGTATTTAATAAAAGCTGATGTCTTGTGTTGTTTAGTTGTAGTTTTCAATGCAGGATTCATTATAGTTCATGCCTTCATTCCATTAATCATCATCATTCACTAGACTCTGTTCTGCTCATGACGGACAGACACACTCTTTAACACACTTACTCTCACACACACACACACACACACACACACACACTCTTACTCTCACACACACACTGAAGTCATAAAGCCTCTCGTGTGTCTCTGTGTGTGTGTGTGTGTTCAGTGGGAAGGTAAAGTGCAGCAGGGGGAAAGAGATTTTGAGCAGATCTCGAGAAACATCCGGCGAGAGGTTGGTCAGTTCGAGGTGAGAAGTGTGTCTTTGCTCTCGCTGTTAAACCAAGCGCTGGATTCTCTGTCCTAAGCGTCTCTTTCTCTTCACAGAAAGAGCGAGTGAAGGATTTCAGAGTCGTCATCATTAAATATCTGGAGTCCCTCGTTCACTCACAGCAGCAGGTATGTGTTGAACCATCATGACTGACTGATTAACTCCAGATCAGCGCTTGTGAAAGCTCTTTTCTTGTGTGTTTTCTGTTTTTCAGCTAATAAAATACTGGGAGGCGTTCTTACCTGAAGCCAAAGCGATCGCGTAATTCATCACACCACCGTCTTTCTTTATTCCACAGCATGATCATGCAAGAAGCTGCTCAGACTCAATGAAACCTAATGATAGCACTACATTAATAAACCCAGAATCTGAATCTCTTTGTACCTGGTTTGTCTTGCAGTAGGCAGTGATCCGGCAGGGGAAGGCCTTCTGAAGCGGTTTCTGCTCTCCTTTATATGAATAATGAAGCATTATTCTTTAATAATCAGTATTTAAGAGCATCAATAATCAACGAGGCTTCTGTTAGCTCATGCACGATATGCATATTTTGTAGCCTGAAATTTAAGTTGATTCATTGTATAACGGATTTTTTAATCACAAGTATTTTTACTCTACATTCCTGTGCAACGATATCTGAACCTTAATAAAGAAGTGAATGCGTATCAGAACTGGACTTGTAGTGAGTTTTGGCTCCAAAAATAAATGAATACAGAACAATGTAAATGTTTGCATTAATATTTTCGAGTTATGATGATTTCTAATAAAATTGTGTTTAACCAGCAAACTACACTCAGTTTGAGGAGCTTAATATTTTGTTGTCTTAATTTTTTCTGTAATATTTTTAGTTATTTCTGATGCAGTTTCATTAAATAACTTATAAGCTGTAGAAAAATTCTATATAAAACAATAGAGGATTTAACATAAATTTATTCAGAATTAAAATGCATGTTTTTAATTCAACCTTGTCCATTTAAAAACTTCAAGAATAACTTGTGCAATTATTTGTAAGAAATAAAAGAGCAGTTTCATGTCTATCCTTGTTTTTTTTTTTTTTTTTACTTTTAGAAAGGATTTGGAAAGTAATGCAATATTTTCAGAGATAGTAATGAGTACACAGTAAACTAAAGCATGTTTTTCTAGCTCTAGCTGTTCTAAAGTCAAATCACACAGCTGGAAGAGTCCTGAGATCTGCGCATGTGTTCTTTATCTCCTTCAGAAGCTCTGACTCTTAAGAGCTGTGTATTTAGTTTTTCAGAAAGCAGAAGAGCAGCTGATCATCTGTCACATCGCTGCTTAAACTCTCTTAAACAGAGAAATCAAAGAAAGCGTGTTCTTGACAGGCCCCGGCGAGCATCTCAGCGCTCTGCATACACGTCAGAAAGCCCAGGCCCGTCCTCGCCTCTGTCCC
Source organism: Carassius carassius (assembly GCF_963082965.1). Lineage (NCBI taxonomy): Eukaryota > Metazoa > Chordata > Actinopteri > Cypriniformes > Cyprinidae > Carassius > Carassius carassius. The sequence continues at coordinate 31,990,921 of NC_081775.1, read as the reverse complement.
GTCTATTGGCAAGCTGTCACATTAGGAGCTGCTTCATGATGAAGGCTGTGGTGTGCATCTGTAGATCTGCAGAAGAGTCTCTGAATGGATGATGTTTGACCTGCAGGTGTTTCTAACAGTCATTCTCACTGAAACACGGAGAAAACAATGCTACATGGAGTCTTAGGTTTAGGATCTTTACGATATGTTGCACTGTTATTGAACATTAAATTCACATGTCGAATAAATCCTGCAGTGAGATGGAGGCAAATATGATAATATTGTTATGGACGGCTTGAGAAGGCTGAAAACATCTGACTGTGGTTTACTTCGTGTTCTCTTTGTGATATAGTCATTTTTATGTGATGTTTTGCAGTCAAGTTATTGTATTCAAAAGTTTTCTCATTTAAATACACATAAAGGCAGTGAAACAAATCCTGCCTTAACTGATGTATTATATTATATTTATGTAAGTATATAACACTCTTTTTTACATCATAGTACTGACAATGAGAAATGTTTGCATCACAGTACTAATATATATATATATCAATTTTAAACAAAATAATGCACACATATAGTAAATATAATAAATCACACACACATATAGGATATGTGTTTTTTTATTTGGAGGGTGGTATGCCAAACTATTTTCTTTCTGCATAATTTATGTATAATATATGTTTTCTTTTTGTGATTCTGTAGGCTAAGAAATTATGTAAAACTCACACAAAGAAAGATTCATGCACTTGATCATTTACGCATTTTTTTTTTTTTATCGCTAAGGAGTATCTTTTATTTTTGTATTTGTTCATTTGGGTCACTTGATCATTTGCATGAATCATACAGTGACAACTTTATTATGATATCTGTAACTAATTATAATACACTTCACCGAAACCCATCCGTTTAAATAATGATAAACACCGGAACCGCTTCATTCGCATATAGCCCCGCATAGACACCATATAAGGAGAGGATATAAGAAACGTAGACTGGGCTCAAATTTGATTGGCTCTTTTTGTTTTTGCGCTCATTTTAAACATTTTGGCGGGAAGGTTTTGAGTGAATAACGGATCTGTGCGTCACTCACGTGAATGAGGTTCTTCTGTGAAGCACAAAAAGAAGATATTTGTCCTTTTAGTGATGAACAGGTTTGAGCGACGTGTGGGTGAGTAAATAATTACAGAAAGATGGTTTATTTGATGGATTATTGCATTTAAAAAAGTCACATGGCTGTTAGCAAACATTATGATTGTAAGTTAGTTTTCACGACGCTATTTTACGTTTTTATGGTGCTGTTTTTCTTTTATTAAGTTAGAACTTTGTGTTCGACAGAGGAAAGAATATTATAATATTGGCTTGGACTAACATTAGGGTGAGTAAATGATGACAGGATCTTTTTCTCTTTTTTTACTCAATTATTCGAGTCTTTGCCGATTTTGGTACCATTAGCTTAACTGCTTCTTAAGATAAACGGTCACATACTGTACATTAAATATGTCATGCTAAATATAAAAAACACTTCACATTGATTCAGCAAACAGCAATACATTGCATCTGTCAGGCGTGTTCGTTTGTATTTGTAATATACTTTTCTCTGGTAGTGTAAGGTGCTGAACTTGAAAAAAAATGAAATGAAAATGTTTGATAAAACTTATTTGGTCAGTGAAAACAAATGTGGATATTTTGTAAGTGTGTGCAAGGAGACTACATCTCTATAAATAAAACTAAAATGACTTACACATGCGTGTAAACCCCCCTTTTAATATGAAATATCAAAATACATGTGACAGTCAGAAATCAAGCAAAAAGAATGTTCCCCTAATATTCCCATTTTATTGTTTTTGGGGAATCGAATAAGAACTTTCTGGGAACGTTCTCTGTAGGTTATATTTAGAGAACATAGTGAGGGAACGTACTGACAATGTTAGGGGAATGTTAGGTTCTCCAGTCCTGCAGGAATGTTGTCTTTATGTAAAGAAAAATGTACTGTTTATCTGAAGTACTACATGTGTGCTGACATGATGACCCCCTGCAGGACAGGTGATGTACTGCACATTAACATTCAGACCACACTGCTCTGAAATAATCATCTGCATTGGAAGAGAACCTGGAAATAGCAAAAACACATTTAGTGAAAATTCTTCCTGAAACACACACACACACACCTAGCCTATAACACAACTGATAAAACGTTGTCTGGCTTTTATTTATCGTATCTCCAAACAGCAGTGTTATGTTGTGTTATGGTCAGAATACAGTGACCTTACTTGATCAAATGCACCGCAGGGCTTCAGATAAGAGGAGCAATATAAGAGCCGATGAAGAGAGCGGCCTGTAATTATTTGTGTCCTGTCAGGAGAAGGGCCTCTGGACCCCTGCGATTCAAATCTGGAGCTCGGAGGAACCAGAACGAGACAAATATCAGACGGCTCTCGCGACACTGCTGAAATTGCATCAGTTTGTCATGAACGCAGCTGCCAGCCGCACAAACTATATCATCTGCTTGCTAATGCAAAGCTTCAGTTCTCTGTGCGTGAAGCATCTCTTCGGTCTCGTAGTGCTGTAATAACTGCAAATGAAATATACCTCTTTTATATTTCCTCTCTGTTTATTTCCACTGTTACAGATATAATGCACAAGCTTTTAACGCTCAGTTTAATTTAACATTAATTAACTGTGAGTTTGATCACATTACTTCAGTAAAATCTTTTTTTTCTTTCGTTTCTCTTTGATGAATCGCTCTGCACACGTTTCCTGATTTGGCAAATTTGAAGTTCACCATCGTGTTGTCAAGCGGCGCGATAAGGCCACTGTTAATTCATTTCTCTTATCTGTTTGTGATGTTATTTATAATCCAATGCCTGCTCATTTTCAGCGGGTAAGAGAAATGATTTCTGTGGCCGGAGTTCGTTTGGCTCTCGTGAGGGTCGGAGCAGATGAAACGCCAGTGTTTATCAGATGTGGAGTGGGTTCCTTTCGGTGCGGATAAACACAGGTGACTATTATAGTGCATTGAAAATGAGAGGTCGTGGCTAAACAGGTGTACAAATCAAGTCAAGTCAAATTTATTTCTATAGTGCTTCATGCAATGCTGATGGTTTCAAAGCAGCTTCACGTTAATAAACAGGAAAATAACAGAATCGTTGATGCTAATTCTTTAAACATGATACAAATCCAATTTCTATGGAGTCTATTAATGCACGTCCACTTTTTCAGTGTTGTGAGTTTTCCCTTAGGTATTTAAAAAAAGTCTTTGTTAAAGCGTTGTAAGCCATGAACCAAACCACTGGTGCTGGTCAGTCATTTTTGACATTTTTGGTGTCTTATAAAATTTTTTACTTAGTTGGAATGGAATGAAACTTGGTAAAGGATTTGGCACATCATGGATCATGAATGTGTTGAATAAGGGGATAATTTAGTCACTCTTGCACTGTTTGCCATCAAAAATGATTGTATTGGAAACCAATGGGAAACTAAATTTAATCTAGTGGAAATGATTGTTACTGCGCAAAAACAAAGTCTTTTTTTTGTGATATCAACCTCAAATTTGGAACACAACTTGTTTAGATTCATGACTTTGATTTTCTCAGTCGATTATTTTCAATTATCTCTGTATGTATCTGTTTTGGTATTCTAAAGCTCCTATAAAAAGACAATAGTGCCATTATTCAGCTCAAATCAGTTCAGGCTTGATTCGATTCAGTTCAATAACAGTATAAAGTTCTTCCATTCTGAAACAGATTCAGTTCATCTGTGAGCAGCTCTACTGAAGACAATAGTGCCATTATTTATGTGATCAGAAGTGGAGCAGATCACCGGTTTAATGTGTTTTCTGTGTTTCTGTGCTTCTCCTGCTCTGTTAATTGTGTATTTGCATGCATTAGCGCTCTTTAATAGAAGCAGTCGTGCCCTCGCCTGATTTCAATGTTTCTTAAAAATATCGATCTCCACTAATTGACTTTCTGTCTGAGGTCTAATGATTAAACTCAAACTGCAACCTTTGCTTTGAATTGTTGAACTCCCGCGAGGCCCTTTAAGCAAATTCAAAGAATTTGAGCATGGGACGCTAATAAACGCTCACGATACGAGACGTCAGACCAGCTTTACTAGAAAGAAAGAAAAACAGCGCAGTGTTTTATGTACAGAAGAGTCTAGTTTAACAGCTTCGGCTCGTTTTATTTGAGTGCCAACGTGGATGGCAAGCGCTTCAGTACATTGAGAAGTATTGACCGCTCATTTGCATACATAAATCTATTGGCAATGTGACATTCGTCAATGAGTCTCTAGCCACACACAAGGCTGCTGACTCGTGCGCACTGCATTATCATTTGTGACGAGCGTTTAATGAACTCTGACAGCCGCTGTCATCTGATGTTTATGGCATCTAGCTTTTCAAAAGTAATCTTTTGATATCCAGTGCATGCTGTTGAAAAAAGTCCAGCTGCTTGTTTGCTGTTTTCAATGCTTTGATCAGGAGTTTAATTTATGGATGTGTAAAGCACTTTTGCTTTGATTCCTGGCAGTTTCTTTTGTTGTGTTGTGCTAAAGGTCAGAATGCAGTGGGAATTCATTTAATTGTGAGACGCGGGCATCTGGCAGTGTCAAATGACTTTGGCCGTGTGTTCTTCCCATTTCATTAGCTGGCCGTTTTCCAATCCCTCACCCCGTAAATGCACCGTGACACACTCCGTGTTTAGTATGCAACAGATTATGAATGACCGCGACGAGAAGTTAATAGGTGCGATGAGCGGCAGGCCTGGACCCATCAACATCTTTACCAACCAATCAGCAGGTCTTTAACGCCACAGAAATACAGCTGCGTGATGTAATGAAGTCGTGTTCTTTAAGCTATAACCTTATCTGCTCCGTTGAATAGTTTTACGCTGATCAATAAACAGTTTTCTGTGGCCTTTTGCTGGTGTCACTTGTCATTGGAGAATGTAAATGCATGTCAGTCAGAAACTAGCCTGACAGTTTCCCTTTGCTATATTATGAACGAGGGAAAAAGCCCATCAGCAATAAAACAGATGATGGCCGGCTCGATGCGATAGCGCTGCTTTTATTCCAGTGGCGTCGTGCCATTTAAAGTTGCATCGTTTTAACCGAATGATGAATTCATTAACAGATGATTGCATGAGCGTCAGTTCAGTCCTGATGATGGGTAATACACTATTCTGTTCCACTAATACTTCAGCATGTACATTTATAAATACAAAAAAATATTTTTTCTTCCTCAGTATTACTACAAATATCTAAACATTCTTAAATCAAGATGCAGTTACTTGAGAAGCAAAATTACTACATTTACGCTTGTTTTCTAAAAAAAAAAAATAAATAGTCAAAATTAAAACAATATCTGCCAATGGTGTCAGAAAAATGTATTTAATTGAAGGGGAAAACTATTAGTTTACTATTATTTTCCGATCGCATATTTGTTCTTGTTTTCAGCATAAACTCATTTATTTTTTATGCATTTCTTAGAAAACAAGACCAAGTCATTTTGGCTTTCCAGTAAATGTATGTTTTTCTTAAGAATGTGTAGATATTTGTACTGGAAATCGAGACAAAAATATTGATTACGATTTTTTTTTGTTGCAGTAAATGTGTAATCATATATCCACCTTATTTTTAAACACATAAGTAAATTATTTTCTATAAATGTGCCAGATTTTTTTTTTTTTTTTTTTTTTTACAAATAAATATTGGTATATAACAAAAATGCAAAAACTATTTGCACCACAAACTAGTTTGTTTATGTTATGACAATGCATAAAAATAATATGATAAACACTTGTTTGCAATGTAAAGCAGCATAACGTGCTGTTGTACAGCTAAAGCAAATTAAATCCTAAGTAAATTACAAAATGCTGTTGCTTTTATGTTAAAGATAAGGTGGATATTACAGGCTTGTCATGTCATTGGAGGATACAAACTATTCAAAAATACTAGAAAAGATAATATTACAATGGCCATGATGCTCTGTTAACCTTTGACCTGTTCCTCTAAACTCCTTTATTGACACCGTTCTGCCGTCAATGACACAAAAGTGCTCACGTATGCTAAACAGACATTGATTATTAACATTAGGGAAAGTCATAATTCGAAGGAATGCAATATTCTGTTTCGCTCGGCCGCTTCGAAAGCTTTACTGAGCTTTTGTCTCTTCTACAGAGAGTCGTTCTGAGCTGTATCTGCTCTCCCAGCACAACTTCTTCTGCTTATTAAGATTTCAAAGATACAAACCGTGGTTCAGTAATTGCTTTCTTGAATCTGCCTTTAATAATTACACGTGGCAAAGCAGCGGTGAAAATTAGAAAGGCAGAGACTAATGGAAAACTAGATTTTTTCACTGAATTAGAGAGCGGGACGATCCATATATTGACAATCCATCAAGAAGAACGAGATCAGGAAAAGTGTTTCAGACTGTCCGAGAACAGCGAGGCAAACTGGGTGTGATGCAGTGTGGCACCGAGCGCCGGGGATTCTGGGAAAACACACACAGAGAGAGAGAGAGAGAGAGATCGAGCATCACTGATACTGATGCACAAACACACACGAGCATCTGAGCTCTTCAGTCTGGAGACCACAGAATATCTCATTCCTGAAAATTAATGCACATCCAGAGCTGGATATCTGAATGTTTAATCACAACAGCCCAAACTGACATTGCCCTGTGTTATAAAAGGACAATTAATGAATCTGGCTTTATCCAGTGTTCTGGAAATGCATGCAAATAAGTGCATATTTAATTAGACCATGCCCTTATTTGCATATTTAAACATTTCAGAAATCTTGTAATGCACTGTGATTGATTAATTGGGTAAGTATGATGATATCTATTAGTAATTAATCATTCAAAGTCCACTCATGTTATTCTGTGTGCTTAAGATGTTTTTTTCTTTTTTCTACGGGTTATCTTAAGGGTTTTTCTATTGTTTAGGTTTTAGTTTTAGTATAACAATACCATGCGTATTTGTACTTTTTTGCTCTTTTTTTTTTACTTAACGAAGAAACCAATGCAATGTATAGTTCACATTTGAGGCTTGATACTACAGAAAAGCTATAAAAGTTCTTCAGTTAGAGTGTTTTCAGATTATTTATTTTCATATAAAAAATATGGCATGCAGTTGCTTCAAACAAAGATATAAACCGGATTCAATGATAATCATAATTGATAATTGCGATTACAATTTCAAGGAAATAATCGACAAGTATTATTATTTTTGTATGTTTCCCTCTTGAAGTTTCTTCCAAACTTCTGATGTCTTTTTTTTTCATATTTGACCCAAAGCAGTCGATCACGTTTTCGTACAGATCCACGTCTACGTTTCGTTCCCAGCTTGACGCAAAGGTACAAATTACATGATTATGATGTATCATGTATTCGCGAAAGTCTCTTTGTTTGGGAGAAAAATCAATAGCAGAGCTCCTGGAGCGCCGTTACGTTTCCAGATAGGACGGCTCTAGAATTGCTGATTCTACATTTAGGATGACAGTGATTCATATGGTGCTGCTGTCTGGTTAGCTGGCTAACTTATACCTGAGGGTCTCCAGCTGACATTTCATCTACAACTTTGGGAAAGGTTAAGGGCCGCGGGGCTGCAAGCTGCAGGAAACCTTTAGCATCGGCTTATTTTTAGACTCCGGACGAAAAACTCTGCTTAGTTTGGACTCGTCTGCCTCCAGAGGGCCGATGAGTAATTTAGCAGCTCTGTTTTACAGGAGCCGTAAACAGGTAAAGTTGTTGAACCAGAGGAAGACCTGTTTCTGTTTTAAAAAAGAAGGCCAGCGGGAATCTCAAACGAATAATCGCATCTGTTTAATTCCACGTGTCACGCTCATGTTTCGCTCGTCATCAGTGTGCTATGTGTTCATATGTATTGAGTGGATTATAGAAAAACTGAATGCTGTATCAGAGGCAGTGGGGTGTTCGCTGTCCCCGCCCCCATTGCTCGACCTCTGACCCCGGGACGTCCCTGCCGTATGTGTTGTGGTTGTAATTAGGGTGGCCGGTGCACCTGATGTTGACCTCGGTCTCGCTGTGGGACGATGCTGGCTTTCTGTGCGATGCTGTAATTGCTTGTACTGTTGCACACAGAAAATCACACAATTACAGAATTCAAACGCGATTTTGACATTATCTGGAGAACAGGCGAGTGGTGCGTTCTTGTGCAAGCCCACAGATGTTCTGGGTGGTTTTATTTTAAATAGGATGGATATACTATAATAGTTTTAATTTATATGTATTAAATTAGATTTTATTTGTGTATGTTCTGTTTTTGTTGAAGTGTCTGTGATTTTAGTTGAAGTCACTTTATTATTGCTGTTTTTTTCCGCATTATGTCTAGTTTTTAAGTTATTAGTTCATTTGTTTAGTTTTAGGTTTACTATTTAAACCAAAAAAAAGAGAGAGAGAGAGAGAAATCTTGCCTTGGCAAATAGCTAAAATATAATAATCTTGTTATATTTAATTATATTTAAGCGAACATTTATTTTATTTCAAGCAACAAAATTGTTTCCTTCACAACTAGCTAAAATATGATAAGTTTTTTATATTTCATTTTATTTAACGTAACATAAATTTTATTTCAAGTAACAAAATTTTGCCTTGGTAGCTAGCTAAAATACAAGTTTTGTTATTATTTTAATTTTTTATTTAAGCTAAAATGTATTTTATTTCAAGTAACAATTTTTTTAATGGTATCAAAAAAAGTAATTACGACTATTCTCTAAAGTTAGTCTTTCACAGAACTGTGTTAAAAAAATAGTAAACTTACTATTTCTTGCTATTTTAAGAAATTCTGAATTAATATCTCTCAATTCTCTTTTTTTTTCATGACGGTATTAAAAAATAAATAAATTAAAAGGGTAGTTGTGACTTTTTTTTAATCACATAATTCACATAATTGGTTCACTGAGAGTTTGATTGACAGGCGTTCTGACCAATCATATCGCAGAATCTGTTATTCTGTCTTAATCCACAAACCAGGCAGGAGAGCACATTAACGTCGGACATTAGCTTGAAGAATGCGGTGTATTGACGTCTTTCCACAGTTGAAACTTATACCTCTGATGTTTATTTATGTTTATTTTGTGCTGTAACTTGTAAAACTGTGAGACTGAGTCGCAATTAATTTTTTTATCGCGTGGTAAGAACAAGCTTCCAAATAAAATACCGTTGTCATGTGTTTAAGCAGCAGTGAAGGCCCGCCTACTCTCCTGTCAATCAATCGCTGTGCTACAAGTGTTTTATACTTCACCAGTTACATGCAACTTCAGTCCAATTCAAAACATCATTTATCATTTGATTTTTTTGTGTTGTTTTACGCTTTAACAGCAGGCAGGAGCTCAGTGACAATGAGTGATGGTCTGTATGTGCTATAGCTGGTGTTATGCCGCTCTGGGGTCAGAGGTCACAACAGCAGTATTTTTTTACTTCCTTTGCCTTTATCCAGGCAGAATAAAAGAGTGCATGTTTTTGTAAATGCAAACACTGACAGTGTAAATGTGTAGCGATGTTTCACCTGAGGAGCGCTCGAGGGGTCGTTCATCACACCTCGCTGTATTTATCTTGTAAGCAGCTTCAGCTCTTCTGGAAAGCGGACTTGTCTTCATTCAGCTTCAGCTGTTCTGAGCTTTCTGTCCAGATCCTGCGAGCGCAAACCACCAGTCTATTAGATACACAGTTCCTTTTTTTTTTTTTTTTTAAGATTAATAGGTTATTTTTTTATTGTGAAAAATATAAAAAATCCAGATTATATATTTTTCTACTGTTTTTTTTTTTTTACAGATAATAAATTAATTTATTTTTTACACAATGTTTTACTTAAATCAAAATACAAGCACAGCTATTCAAATGTTGTGTGAGAGTGTGTGTGTGTGTGTGTGTGTGTGCATGCACATTTTTTTTCCAGATTATATTTTATTTTCTTCTTTTTACATTATTCCCCCCAGAATTTAAATGCATTAATTGCTTTATTGCAATAGTTTACTCTGATCAAAATAAAAACATTAATTTAATCATTTAATGAACACAAAATTATTACTATTATTTTTTTCATTATTTTCTTTCAGATTTCTTTTTTCCAATTTTCATGTGGTTTCATTTGTTTGCTTGCTTGCTTTATCCCAAATAATCCATCTCTTTTTTCCACCTTTTTCAGATTATTTATGGCTGATTTTCTGCACAGAAAACGCGCAGCGGATTGGTATAGTAATATGGAGATTCTGAACTGTGTAGATTGGCGTTTGTGTGTTTTACAGAGAATAACATCAGCTATGTCGAGTGTTGTAATGGCCCACACTAGCGGTGATCTTTCCTCCAGTTTTTCTTCTTCATTAAGTGCGCTCTGAAGAGTGTTAAATAATATTAATGACCGGGCGAGTCGTTACTTACCTGGCTTTGTGCCGGCTCAAGTGATTTTATCGATCAGCGCCGGGATGTGGCACAGAACGGCAGATTATTCTGCCTCTGATATTATCATCATCTTAAATAAGTTGATTAGCACAAGCGCTATCTTTAACTAGATCTGGATGATGATGTTGATTGGGTGGAGCAGGGCGCCATCCATCTTTTTGATCTGCTAATAACTGGAATCCATCACTGCTCGCCGCTCTCCTCGTCCTCTCTCCGGAGTCCACAGGTTTTTAGGAGAACCGACCCAGGAATGTAGGACAGCGGGAAGCGCTCTGTTATCTGTCAGCGGTTCTGCAGACCATCGCTGAGGAGCAATCATGAACACAATCATCTACATAAATACACAGCAAACATCTGTGACGAGACTGTTTGTGTCAGCTGATCTTCTTTATGAGTCCATACAGAGAAACTTTCTAAGTTATGGAAAATAAATGAGTATTTAATTCATGCATTATGCATAATGTCTCCATTCCCTCCATCAGGGACAGCGTAAATAGTAACCAGTCTGTTAACCAGTAAATAATAGTGATATAAGTATGTCAAGAAGTAATAGACATTTCATATGTGTCTAAACTAAGAGTCATAATGCAGGACAGATTATGGAAATGATAATTTGAGGAGTTCAGACACGTTTACTGCACTCCTCAAAGGTCATGTAAATGTTTGTGAATTATTAAATGATGCATAAACGCACACAGCTGTGCTCTGACATCAGGCGACGAGTTAGTGCTGGATTACAGCAGTTATTCATTTTAACTTTGCATAGTATTTATTTAAAAAACCAAGCTCTGTAGTGAATGTGTAGCTCTAACGAGGCCCGCAGGAGATAAATGATCAGTGCTCAGCTATAATTCTGTGCATTTTTGTCTCTATTTTGACAAGACAGTTTTAGAAGAGACAGAAAGCATGAGGAGAGCCTCGAGCCGGGAGTCGCTCAGAACCCAAGTGACAAAACCAGGTCTAATAGACTGTATATTATTATATTAGTCTCTAAAGCACCTTTAAAAGTTACATCTAAAAGCGCTTTACAATAAGACAAAAAAAAGAGAAATGTGAACATGCATTCATCAAAAAGAAATGTTATAATACGAATAAAAACATGATATGATGTAAACATTCTGACCAGATACAGTAATTATTTGCATGCTTTTCATGTATTAAAATCCTGTATCATTTAGCATAAATGTATTAAAACTAAAACGCTAATAGATGAGATTATGACATCATAATGTACTGAAAGAAAAATGGATATTCAATTTGAGACTCGCTCAATATTAATTTTAATTCAAAGTGTTTTTAACTTTAAGTGAGTGTTAAATGACACAAAAATGGGTCATTATGTATTTAATATTGACTGATGCTGATATATAGTGCATCCCTGCTGAAAATCACTGGTGCAAGTGCAGTTAAACTGATCGTATTCTCTCCGCTCCCAGCGTTATTGATATTGTTGGATGTTTTTTCCAGGCTGGCAGAAGCTTTTCCTGCTTAGCCAACTGTGAACTGAACGCTCGGCCTTAATTTGATTAAACACTTTGTTAGGAAAAGCAATTAATACACTTTCTCTGGCCATTTTTAATGGCTCGCAGCAATTAATACATTGGATCTTGTTAATTATTCTGCTGTTTCTGGTCATCGGTGAGGGTTGCAGCGGAGATGTTGTTCGGGGAGGAGGGCGAGAACGCTGTCACGGCCTGAAAGCTCAGCACACTTGAAGCTGGAATCCATTTATTCCCCAGGCCGGGCCTAATTACCCCTCGCTGCCACAGGTACAGAGCGCCTTCATCCCGGCCCGAGCCCGTCTGCACCCAACCAATAGGAAAAGATTAATTGTTTGCTTTCTTTTGTATCTCTAGAGACACGGGTCGCTTAATAAAGAAAAATAATTCTCTCTCGCACACCATTGGGCTTATTTCCCCAAAATGTGTGTGGACACGAGCGCGGGAGGCTTTTGTTCTCGTTAGCCATTACATTCGGAGAGGCAGAAATACGGGAATGAAGGAAAACTGATGAGCGTCGAAGCTCCGTTGGGCACGAGTTGTATCATCATTTGTACGACCGTTTCCCTTTAATTCCTCATTATGGAAGCGAAATGAGGTCAGATGGTGGCACCGTTCTCTATTCGACGTGTAATAACACAAGTGCAATTAGAGATCTGTATTAATTGAGTGCTGAGTGAACACATCATGGCCAGAAAGGCATTAACGCTCAACGCAGAGGTCAATAAATGCATGCAGAAATGCAAATGGCACCGTGTCACATAAGTGACCTTTTGTGGAGACAGACTCGGCCGAAATGATTCACAGACACCCCATTCATCACCACAGCGGCGTCTGAAGAAATAAAGGCCTTTACCGTTGTAAATTGTGTTCATCACACCGTCGAGTTTGACTGAGAATTTACCCCCAAAGAGATAAAGTCATTATTGTGTTAAATGAGAAAAGCATTGACTAGACATTTCAAAAAGTGGTTTTAGAAATAAATATTTAGATTCAGCATTACATAATAACGCTGATTGAAATGCAAAATTGAAATGTAAATAAGTATGTGTGTTAAATAAATGTCTTAAGTCACTGAATCATTCATTCAGCCAGTTTGTTAAAAGACTGATTCATTTAATCACTGAATCATTCACTGAATCATTGACTCACTTGATTTGTTCAAACGGTCGATTCATTCAGAAACAAAGCAAGAGATGAGATGAGATGAGTCCCTAAATCACACTTTATTCCTTCAAAGCAATGGATTAATTCAGTAATGAATCACTGCTGTGTGTTTCTCAGAGACACTCAACAGTTCTGCCATGGTTTGATCGGAAATATTTTCATGTGCAAAACTGAACAAAAACGGACAAAATTGAATCTAAAACACAATATTAACGCCTTGTTTATTGAACTGTTGTAAATCAATATCACATTTGCAGTGGTGCAGATATTGGAGAGAAACGCACTCTTGCTGGTGTGAGATTGCTAAATATATAATATGATATAAATATAAGAAGATGATTTATTTTTTGCCCTCATACAGTATCATACAGTCGTCATGTTCACCAGATGTAAGATGCCTTATTAATTTTATAGCATACTCCTTTTAAGATGTCAAGTTTTCTTCTTATTAGTTTATTAAATAATGGCTGGTGTTATTGATGCATTTGTGTCTTTTTCACATCCAGGCTCTGAAAGCGACTTCTGGTTTTCTGTGGCGGATCAAAGAAGACGGATGTCGGGCGATTGGGCCGCTGACATAATACACTTTGGCACACAGCTTGCTTTTATTAGCACAAGCCTGTTATTTCCCGGCGACTCTAAGTGTGGACGGGCAGTGATAAATGCTGTCGCACACGCTTGATGCGATTCATTTGTCAAAGGCCTGAAAAAGGTTAATCAGTATTCTCCAGCCGGGTTATGGCCCTCCGTCTCCCTCTCTGCAGTAATTGTGGTCCTGTTACAGACAAACTCATGCAGCTGGGGACCTGGGTTACATGCAATTATATTTCTGTCTATCTGCAAGGGATAAAATCATCATCATAATAACACCAAACACAACGTGCACATGACGTCAGCTCGCTTACATAATTTATACTGCGAGTATTTCATGCACAGACCCCAATGACCAAAGCAAACACTGGGGAAAATCAATGCAAATTCATATTTCATAAGGCCATAATTGCGTTTGAAAGTGTGTGGTGGTCGTTTGTTTCATCGGACGGATGCTGACAGAACCATATATTTGAGCTCCAGCTCTTATTTCATCTCACAGGCCTTCGATCTCCCAGCGCTCGTCTATTTACCGAAAACAAGGGCTTTGTTGTCAAAGAAAATGGGGCTTTTTTTAACACTTGACAACGTTCTATCATCTGTGAAGTTATCGATTTGCCAGTGTTTTAACCATCAAACTGGATCTGTTTGAGCGACTCTGGTTTTTAAACAATTTCTTTGACAGGCGAGGCGTCACAGCAATTGCACCGCTTTTAAAGACAGTATTTCAATTTCAAGTGAAGCGCGGGGCCCTTTGAAGGAGTCTCAGAGCGCCGAGGGGCCGACAGAGTTGTCACGCTACAGCCAAGACAAAAAAATGAAGCGCCTTTGCTTTATAGATTGCTGTTAGGTCAACAAAACTTTGGCAGCATTGATTAACTCGACAGTGAATACAGCAGTACATTTATCACTAATAGCTGGAGCGCAGAAAATCTAATAAGAGCCGAACGATCCCCAGCAAACACGCATCACCCCGAACCCGTCCATCCAAAAACAGGAGCCAGACGCGCCCCGCTGTCATCAATTGCAGCTAAAAAGTGTATTGTGTCTTATCTGGCTCTCGCAGCGGTTAAAGAGTTCAGGAAGCCGGCTCTGGGATTGTGTTGTTGGGACTCTGATTTGCATGAGCGGCTATAAAACACTCTGACCGCACGTCACAGTTTCGCAGAGAGCCTCATCGATTAGTTGTCACCTGGGCATCAGCTTCACTCCTAGGATTCAATTTTTTTTCCCGTCTGATTTGCATACGCTATCGACCGTGAGCCGGTAAATGAGCAGAACGCGCCGAGACCAGAGGATGAATTGTTTACTCGCATAAAAATAACCTTTCAATAGCAGAAGATGCATGGCGCGGCCTGCGCTGGAGTTCTGCTGCCCCAAGCAGATGGCATTCAGCTGCTATTGATCCGGCACGAATCTGTCCCAAAGCCTTCCTAGAAATAAAGAGTATCTCCATTAATGTGATGAGATGTAAATGATCCGCACATATAACACAGTGATGGAGAGCTGAAGAAATCAAGGCTCCTCAGAAGATGTGAGATGTTCTGGAGGCTTGTGAAGATCATTCCTCCGCTGAGGAACAGTGAAAGTAAAGCTTCTGGAAACAAACGCTCCTCAAAAGATCCTGAGGATCAGATTTGAGACTCTAAAACATGATTGATGGAGAATCAAGTAAAGCTGAGCTGCTTCAGTCCAGTAAGAGTTCATCTGGAGATATTACTGACCTTATTCTGACCTTTACTTGATCACAATCAGACAAGATTTGACACCAGAAGCATTCATACAGTTACACTGAAAAAGCTTTTACTGGATAAAACACTCTAAACTATAAAACAGACAACAGATATTTTACTTGTTTTAAGGAAAATCTAACAAAATTTAGAAAAATTCTTAAATCATGTTACTTGTACAGTAAATGCATCTTGATTCAAGAATTTTGAGATTTATTTATACTACAACACAAGACACAAACACTGAGTAAGAATAGTTTTTTGCCGTGTGTGTAAAGCTGTTGCTTTATTTGATATGAGCAGTGAATGTATTGGATGCATCGTGTGGTACACCTCTGACGAACATGAGTGGCGTTTCATGCTTCTCAGTGACCGAATGGAAATCATCAGGCGATAATGAAGCGCTGATGCGCGATCAGGTTAACTGCAGCGAAGCATCCATTGTTTAAGGTGTCTGCTCCTCGAATCACACGTCTCAGCGTCACCGTCTCCCCGAGCCCCGGCCCTCAGCGATAATTAGTTTCAGAGGGAGCCCAGAACGAGCCCTTCCACACATCCGAGAGAGGAGCGCTCACATTAGCCAGACAAATACAGAGCGGCCGGCTGTAAAACTGCCATATCGAGGGCTTCTAGAGAGCATCAGATCCTCGGACACGGCAATCTGTTTTCATTTGCCTCACACCCAACTTCTCCAGAGCAGCACCTCTGCTTTACAGTGTCATGCCATACATACTCCTGATAAAAAGTGTACACTCTTAAACATAAAAGATGCCATAGAAGAACCGTTTTGTCTGAATGTGACCCGGAGCACAAAAAACTGTTATAAGGGTAAATTTTGGGAAATTGAGATTTATGCATCATCTGAAAGCTGAATAAATCATCTCTCCAGTGAGGTCTGGTTTGTTAGGAGGACAATATTCGAAAATCTGGAATCTGAGGGAGCAAAAAATATAAATATTGAGAAAATCATCTTAAAAGTTGTTCAGATGAAGTTCTTAGCAATGCATATTACTAATCAAACATTACGTTTTGATTTGGTAGTGAAAAATAATAATCATCAACATTATGTTAGTTTCTGCTTAAAACAAGCAGACATATCTGCCAATGGGGCAAGAATATACCAAAATGTGTATCCCCCCTATAGTAGGATACGTACAGTATTTTATTTTCGACCAGGAATACAGTTTTTACCAGACCTCCGGCGTGGTTTTACAGCATGATTAGTTGTGCTGGGAATATTCAAACATCTGCTTCTTCAGGAGATTCTCCATCCAGCCTCAAACCGGCTGATTTATTAAGCAACACATTCTTTTCTGGCTTCTGAGGCTGTGATGAATGTGCCCCTATGCATAAATTTACCACAACAGCTCCGGTGTGAACACTTTATCTTAATGATTTAACATTGTCCTGATGAGCGGCCTAACTGCTTTCATCTATCCTGGACGACTGAACTCTGTCAGTGGCGTTTTAGACTATTTAAGGGCTTTTTGTCAACTGGAAGCATCTTTCAAGCATAGGGTGGCCTTTTCTGTTACACCAAAAACACTTTGCAAAATCTGAAAAATAATCACAAACCTGTAAGCAGTGACAGAAAATAAATATACTTAAATGTATTTCAAATACAGGCCTACTATACTAATAAACATTTTTATATTTATGTATTTAATAAAAATATGCTGCAATTGTACTTTTAGTATACTAAACTGGTAGTCTGATAATTTTGAAACAAATAATTGTAATTTATTTAGAAACAGAAACAGTCGAGCAACAGAGAAAGACAGCAGCTTGTGAGTGTTTTGTCTTGGTTTCTCATTAGACTACTTTGTGATCGTCATTGCTAGGAAAGTTTTTGGTTTAAATTGTGTGTGTCTTACCCTGGTAAATACGTTGCTGAAAGTGGCGCTTGGTTTTGCGCTTGCCTATCGCGGGACTGCCCAGTTTCGATCTGCTAAATAGTGAGGCGTGGCCAGCTGACTTCAATCACAGGTAATCAGGCAAATACAAAAGCGGTAGGTTTCACCGCGGCAGCGGTCGCGGCAGCCCTCGTGTGAGCCCTCCTCGTGTGAAGACGGACGAGTGTAAAGACAATCGACTCTACCTGCGCGACTCCACCGGGCAAGGACATCGAAAGGGCACTTGAGTATTGCTTTCCCCCCTTTCTTTACTTTTGTATAGCTTGTTCTCAAATACTTATCTCTTACACTTGTAGTCACTATGTGCTTTCAGATCTCTACTATCACTACTAACACTCGGAGAGCGCGCTATGTACGTCGCAGGAAGGCCTGTCTGACAAACCTACGGCCTGTCCCTCTGACCTCTACTACTACGCTCTCTATTCCAGTTGGTCTCTGGAACTGCCAGTCTGCAGTTAACAAAGCAGACTTCATTTCTTCTCTTGCTACTCATTTCGGTCTCAACCTCATGGCACTGACAGAGACTTGGATCAAACCTGAAGATACTGCCACCCCTGCAGCCCTCTCCACTAATTTCACTTGTTCCCACACTCCTCGTACCACTGGGAGGGGTGGAGGAACGGGTCTCCTTATATCAAAAGAATGGAAATTTGATCTTCAGCCATCACCTACAGGTACTGGTTCAATTGAATCACATGCCATTACTGTAACCCTCCTTGTTAAAATCCACTTTGTGGTCATTTATCATCCCTCAGGTCAATTGGGAAACTTCTTGGAGGAGTTGGATGTGCTGCTATCAAACTTTCCTGAAGATGGTACTCCTCTGGTACTGCTTGGTGACTTCAACATCCACCTAGATAAACCCCAGGCTGCTGACTTCAAAACTCTGCTCACCTCATTTGATCTCAAGCTAGTGTCTACTACAGCGACTCACAAATCAGGCAACCAACTGGACCTCATCTACACGCGCTGTTGCTCCGTGGACAACTCTTCAGTTGCTCCACTGCACACCTCAGACCACTTCCTCATTACTGCTAACCTAGCACTTACTCCTGAAGTGCCTCACAGTCCAACGCAGGTCACCTTTCGACGGAACCTACGCTCACTCTCTCCATCTCGCCTATCTTCTGTGGTTTCATCCTCACTTCCTGCACTCTCTCAGTTCTCTGCTCTGGACACGAACAGCGCTACGGACACTCTTTGCTCCACTTTAACATCTTGCTTGGACAACTTTTACCCACTGTTGTCTAGACCAGCACGCACTGCCCCATCTGCCCCCTGGCTGTCTGAGGTTCTCCGTGAACATCGCTCTAAACTCAGGGCTGCAGAGAGGAAATGGCAGAAATCAAGAAACTCTACCGACCTCAGTGTGTATCAGTCTCTCCTCTCTTCCATCCTGCAAATGTCTTCACTGCTAAAGCATCCTACTACCACAACAAAATTAACAGCTGTTGTGACGCTCGGACACTCTTCAAGACTTTCTCTTCTCTTCTTAATCCGCCGCCACCACCTCCTCCATCGACTCGACAGCGGATGACTTTGCAGTTTTCTTCACAAATAAGACAAGATCCATCAGTGACCAATTCTCCACACCGCAGACTGAGGACAACTTCACAATGACCGACGCACACTCTTTCTCCTCCTTCTCCCCACTCTCAGAGATGGATGTCTCCAAACTTCTCTTGTCCAATCATCCTACTACTTGTCCACTTGATGGACAAGTAGTAGGATGATCCTACTTGATCCTACTTGTCCTCCTTCAAGCGATCTCTTCTTCAGTCATACCTTCGCTTACTCACATTATCAACTCCTCTCTTCACTCTGGAACATTTCCCTCAGCATTCAAGCAGGCTCGGGTAAGCCCACTGCTCAAGAAACCATCTCTAAATCCAGCACTTCTTGAAAACTACAGACCGGTATCCCTTCTTCCATTCATTGCAAAGACACTTGAGCGAGCTGTGTTCAACCAGCTTTCTATTCCAGCTACTCAACTGAGACTGCCCTGCTCTCGGTTACTGAAGCCCTGCGACTAGCAAGAGCAGCTTCAAAATCCTCGGTACTCATCTTACTGGACCTGTCTGCTGTTTTTGACACTGTTAATCACCAGATTCTCCTGTCCTCCCTCAGAAAGATGGGCATCTCTGGAACTGCACTCCTGTGGGTTAAGTCCTACCTCTCTGACAGATCCTTCAGGGTGTCTTGGAGGGGTGATGTGAAGTCACACCACCTTGCTACTGGGGTTCCTCAAGGCTCAGTACTTGGACCACTTCTCTTCTCCATCTACATGACGTCATTAGGATCTGTCATTCAGAAGCATGGCTTTTCACTGCTACGCTGATGACACCCAACTCTGCTTCTCATTCCAGCCAGATGACCCGACGGTAGCTGCTCGCAATTCAGCCTGTCTGAGTGACATTTCTAGCTGGATGAATGACCATCACCTTCAGCTTAACCTTACGAAGACAGAACTCCTGGTGATTCCAGCTAACCCATTGCTTCATCACAACTTCTCTATACAGCTGGGCTCATCAACCATTACTCCTTCGAGGACAGCTAGAAACCTAGGAGTTGTGATGGATCATCAGTTAAGCTTCACAGACCACATTGCTACAACGACCCGGTCCTGCAGGTTTGCCTTATACAACATTAGGAAGATTAGACCCTTCCTGTCACAGCAAGCCACCCAACTTCTTGTCCAAGCTCTTGTTCTCTCCAGACTGGACTATTGTAATGCTCTCCACTATCAAGCCTCTGCAGTTGATCCAGAATGCAGCAGCGAGGGTTGTATTCAATGAGCCAAAAACAGCTCACGTTACTCCTCTCCTCATCAGGTTACACTGGCTACCAGTAGCTGCTCGCATCAAATTCAAGGTACTGATGCTGGCCTACAAGATGACCACTGGCACAGCACCAACTTACCTAAACTCACTGGTTAAATCTTATGTGCCCTCCAGAAGTTTGCGCTCTGTAAGTGAACGACGCCTTGTGGTACCATCCCAAAGAAGTTCAAAATCACTCTCACGATCCTTTTCCTGGACTGTGCCCAGCTGGTGGAATGACCTCCCAATCTCAATTCGTATAGCTATGAGTCTTTACTCATTTTCAAGAAACATATAAAGACTTATCTTTTTCACCTGCACTTAAAGGAGCATTTCACCCGTGGGAACATTGATCTTCATTGAAAGTGGGTCATATATGTAGTGAAAAATCTATTAAAACTTTCGAATTTGGTGCCTTTTTGACCGAGTTATTACAGAAAGTAACTTTAGGGCTCATTTGTATGTAAAACCACAACTCCCACAATGCAACACATTTGCACAGCTCCACAAGCCACTCCCACTAATCCAGAACACCGCTGTTAGGCGATATTGTCTACAAGACATTGAGGAGGACACAGTTAGCGATGTATGGTATTTACGTGCCACAGTAGTAAACAATGCCACAGTAAGCTTTTTGTGCATTAAAAAAGGTACTGCACAAACAGTTTACAGTTGACGTTACGTAACTTATTAACCGGGAATCATTTTGTGATAATAATGCTTGAAGAAATTGTATACATTTCACGAAATGAATAATAAATGAAATTGAAACACTTATTTTACAGTTAGACGTCCATTTGTGCAGGCTTCGGCTGGCGTTTCCAGTTTACCTTCGGAATTCTGAAATATGTCTCCAGGACGCCTCTGTCCATATGCGGGGCGAAACTAGGATGGTTCACAACGCAAACATCCGTGTCCTTGTCTGCCTCAGACATTTCTTCGAGGAGAAATTGGCATCTTTGAAATTCTTGCAGCAGACGGACTCGAGCTCTGTGTCCGTAGGCGCACAACGAGAGCACAGGCACCACCAGTCCGCACCAGCTCGAGCACGCCCGGGCTCCTCGGACGCGACAGGCAGGTCTCCGGCCTCGGCTGCAGCCGCCGCCTCCTGTTCCTCCTCTGCGCTATATTGTGGCTCGTATAGATAGCCACGAACATCTGTTTCGAGCAACAGACTTTGAAAATCCTCTTCTTCCATATCATGAGTTGTTCCTCCAGCCATTCTCGTAAATCTGACTCCATAAGCGCTTGTTAGCTTAGCTACATAGCTTCCAAACAAGATGGCGGATTTTCATTTTCGTTTCTGTAAGTTTAGTCCCACCCACTGATCTGTAATAGGCCTGTAGGGTGAGTGGGTCCCACCCCCTGGAATAATAATAAGCTAGTGTCTGTAGTCGCTACACTTTTCAATGAATTTTGACTTCCTGCTTATTATGACGCAAAATGACGATTTTTACGTCATAATAAGCAGGAAGTAAAACAATTAAATCCTTATTTCTCCCATCTCAGGGAAAAACAAAGGAAAAATCCATGATCATTATAATATATGACTGGGTTTCTAACAATACAAAGCTAAATGCAAATGGGTGAAGTGATCCAGTGATTAACCAACTAATTCCAACTTTTCCTTTTCTTGTCTTTTCATTTATATATATAAAAAAAACCTGGCTATGCATTCTATACTAGACTAACTGACTAACTGAGACTTGTCATGGCACTTGTATACATTTGTAAGTCGCTTTGGATAAAAGCGTCTGCTAAATTATTAAATGTAAATGTAAATGTAATTCATTTTAATTGTGCCGAAGTCCAACTACAGACATACTCAAGTATATTTGATTGTGCTAAAGTGGAACTATTGTTTCAGGTACACTTTAAATATATAGCATTTTAAGTCCGATATTATTCAAAGATCATACAATCCTCATCAAAAGTGACATTAAAACACATTTTAGACTTATTATTAAGAAAAGTGCATTGTGCTCAAGTGGTAAGCCAAGAAAAGTTTAATTATAATTTTGCATCAGTAAGTCTTCAGTTATTTGATTTGAATTATACTTAGTATGAAATAAATGTATTTTTTACTAGGTTTGCCAGAACATTTCCATATTTAAATCGATTTCCTTTACAAAGGCCACTTTTTTAACATTTTTAAATGAATGTGTTCCCTTTCTTTTAATATATTCAGTAAAAGTGCATTAAGAATAATAATAGAGCTGTAACCATTTAAATGAAATCGGATCAAATAAACAGTGATATAAGATTTATGATTTGATTATGAATATTGATTTCTTAACTCTTCTGACGGTAAAACATTGGTATTGTGTTGTCTAAAAGTGGATGCAAACGTTTGAAAACATGGCTTTTTTGTTATTTTGTAAATTATTATTTTCTAAATAACAACATTTATATTTAAAAATGGGAAGAAGTATCATCAGTAGTTTACAGTATTACTTAAACATATAAATATAAATCGTAAGTGGACTCTAATTTTTTTCATAGCTGCATGTATGTATGTATGTATGTATGTATATATGTGTGTGTGTGTGTGTGTGTGTGTGTGTGTACCAGTAGGTGGCAACAAGTTTGTCTTTAATGAGTCATTGCTTCATTAATTGAAATGATTTCAGGAATGAAGCAAGTGGCTCTCTTTATGAATAAGTCATTGAATCATTGACTCAACCAATTCATTCAAAAATGCATTGTTGATCAGAGATGCAAATGTTCAGCTGAGACTCTGTTTGGAACTACTTTGGTCAAAAACGGTTTAAATGGACAGTATTGTGTCTAAAATGTATGTCACTTAATATGAATATTTGTCTGCTGAACATAAAAAAAGAACGGGTAATTGAAGAGTTGATGATCCCTGCTGACTTATATGAAAGTAATTGGCTTCCGGCAGCTGTGTGGTGACCAGCATTCTTCAAAATATCTCCTTTCAGACCGGTTCAGAACAACTTGAGGGCAAGTAAATGATGTGATAACTTTATATATACATGACCGATGGGTACTGTATTCACCGCTTGCTCTCTCTTCCTTTGTCTTCATCCGTGTGCAGTTCATGCCGCCTGCAGATAAAGTGGAGGGTGTTTGATCTGAAGCGGCTCAAGTTCATATATAAATAGTTCCTCAGGGCCCGAGCTCCACTGTCGAGGATGTTTTGGCGGTGAACGCAGTCGTAGTCTGCGCTGGGAGAAGCGCTCTCTGCTTACCGCGGTAATTGGCTGATGAAGAGTCTCGGGCCCTAAAAAGAATGTCAGGGTTCGATTTCCCAGATCCTGAGTGAGGATATGTCACCATTTACTCTGCTTTTGGGTGACACCAGCTCTTGGCAGAAACTCTGGGGAAATCATTACTGTGTTTATGTGGCTCTGCGCTTCCCTTTGATATTTTCACAATGTTTTTCCACTGAGTGATGGTACCTCACCGGGGTCGGGGAGAACAAGTCCCTTTTGTAAATTTGTGACCGTGGTTTAACGGGCAAAAGAGAAAAAGGCAGACAATTGGTGACGCGTAGCGGGAAGCCGCTGAGAGGCTTGAAGGGAGGATCAATGCTGTCCAGCAGGTGTCTTCTCAGAGCAAAGAGAAGCTTCTATCGATTTCTGCGGCCGCAGACACATTTTTAGACCGGATTGCTTCGGGCACGCTGAATTGGGCTTTTTATTCCACAGTAGTTTCGATTTGTTCACCGTGAATAATGTTTAGATCATTTCTGCACTACAAACGAAACTATGTTTATGTGCATTTATTTAGAAATTTCTTCTGGTTATTAAGGCTGTATTTATTTGATCAAATATACATTAAAAATATGAAATATTATTAGTATTTAAAGCAGCAGTTTTCTGTGTGAATATCTGTTAAACTATCATTTATTTCTGTGATGCTCCGCTGTATTTTCAGCATCATTATTCCAGTCTTCAGTGTCACATGATCTTCAGAAATCATGAAAATATGATGATCATGTGACACTGAAGACTGGAGGAATGATGCTGAAAATACAGCTGTGCATCACAGAAATAAATTACACTTTAACAGAGATTCACACAGAAAACAGCTGATTTAAATACTAATAATATTTCACAATTTAACAGCATTTTTTATAAAACAAAAGCAGCTTTGCTGAGCTGAGCTGAAGAGACTTGTATGTAAAACTGTACATACAAAAAGGTATAAGCGTGAGTCTGTCAGTAAGTGTGAATTAATAGCAGAAGACGTCTGATCCGATCTGTCAGATCCGTCCGCGTGATGATTCCAGCTCTAATTGTCAAGACCTGCAGGACTCTGGGTAATAATTGTCAGAGTTACACCGGGTTAGACGTGTCATTACAGGGACGTCGATACGGCAGAAACTGAGAGGAGATCTGTAAATGATTCGCTTGTCAGCGGAGAGACTTTAGTGCTCTGTAATCAATGTGCAACGCTGGCAATATCATATCAGAAAGCCACTTTTAAACGTTAGAGGAGGATGCATTTGATAACTGATAATCATCTGATAAATATAGGCCTAGTGTTTTGTGTTCGGTCATCAGAGCTGATCTAATAGAAACGGAGCAGTGTGAAACAGAAGGAGTTTCTGAGCTCTGCCTCTATCAGGGACAGTTTAAGATGCTTTCTGCCCGGCTGATTTGTCTGCTCTTGACCTTTCCAGCAAACTGTCCCATCATGCAGCAGGAGCGCTCCTGAGGGACTCCAGCTCTGCGGATAATGAAGCCTGTCATCTCCGCTCACCTCCGCGCCGGACACACTTCCAGCTCCAAACGCCTGCTCCATCGATTCGCTGCTATTTTCCAAAGCGGCTGAAATAGCTCCCAGAGCTCTTCAGAGCTGCACTTGTTGGTTGAAGATGTTATAAGAGCTCACAGTGGAGACGTCTCAAGATCTGTGAGTTTGTGCTTTATTTAACCGCACACCGTCCGAGTAAAACATCGGGGTTCAACTGAAACAGCGACATCTGAAATCAGAGCAGAAAGGGTTACATTCTTGAAGTCGTGGCATTAAATATGACATGCTTTGATACAAATAAATCTCTTACAGTACATATAAACATCTATTTACATTGCATTCATATTTAGTCATCTAGCAGATGCTTTTATCCAAAGCCATGTTAAATTAGATACACAATTAGATGAAACCAATTACCAAGCCATGCTTCATTTTGTTCAGTGTGTGGTGTATAAAGATCACATTAGCACTTAAAGAAAAAACACACACAAGTGTCTGAATGAAGTGATTGATTTAGTTTCTAAATACAGTGTGAATGCAGAATGAACCATATTTACATCTCTTCTTGTAAAACAAAAGGCAGATTGTTCTGATAGCTTATTTGTGTTTCTGCATCACATCTGTGTCCAAACCAGTGAAATATGATTTTCAAACCCATGCTGATGGAGACCAAACAAACACGTGGACTGATATTTGAAAAGCGTGCGCATCTTTCTTCTTGTCTTTAATAATTATATATTATATATGTATTATTAATGATTGGTGATTTGGAAAATCACTTCATTGTTAAATCAACTACTGAACTACAATTTTAATCAACACTGAAAATGGACACTTTTGCATTTTTAGAGCGGCTTTAAAAGCTGAAATTCTATTCATTTCATTATTTAAATTTTTTTTTCTTGTTCATTGTAAAAAAAAGTGGTAACCTTTTATGAATTTAAAGAGCTATTTCTACTTACTTGAACCCTTAAAAATCTGTTTTGTTGGTGTAAGTCAATGTCTATGGGTCAAAGACAAGAATGAGTTTAAGCATCAAATAAAAAATAAATAAATACAGCTTTAAATTTTAAAATGTAAACTTTAAATGTAGAATGTGTGCGGTTTAATTTCATTTTTTTAAAGTAAAAAATAAAGAGCATAATTTACTGAAGTCACACTTTCAGTATATATATATATATATATATATATATATATAGTTTGATTTATTTTAGTGCTTCAAGTGAATCTTAATGAAAATGAGATTTTTTTTTATTTAAAGGTCTTTTTTTTTGTGTATTTTTTGTAAAATTAATTTTTTTATGTTTTAGTACTTAAAAGTTAAACTAAACATGAGAAATGTTGGTGCTGAGAAATGCTTGGATATAAAAATATGATTTTTTTTTTTCATGAGAATGAGAATTTTTCATGAGAATTTTTTTTTTTCTTAAAACAAGCAAAAATATCTTCTAATAGGGCAAGAAAAATGATCTTGTTTAGCCTTTGAGTTCAGATTATGTTTGTGAATCTACAGCTCGTGGTCTCCAGTGGTCAGATCTCCTCCGTCCTTGATAACCCGATGGAGCGTCACCCGTCTGAAGAGACTGAGATGATGTCTGATGATGGATGTGTGTCTGAGTTTGACCTCAGAGTTGTGTACGGTCAGAGAAGTGACCTCTCCGAACACAGCGGTCAGGATCCTGCCAAGCTCGTGTCCTCCGACGGTGATGTCAGAAACACCTGCAGCACAAACTATTCAAAGCACACTGCAAACAATCCTTCTCTTACTTATTATGTCTTGTTTTCTAAAAAGGCTATAAAAATGTTGTGAGTTTTTGCTTAAAACAGTATCTGCCAATGGGGTAAGAAAAATAATCTTAATTCAATTTTAAATTTCTTGCCTCATTGGCAGATGTTTTTTTGCTTGTTTTAAGGAAAAAGTAACAACATTTTGATACTTTTTTACAAAAAACAAGACTTAATATCTTAAATCATGTTACTTGTACAGTAAATGCATCTTGATTAAAGTTTCAAATTTTAAAGAAGTCTGATTTACTGCTCGAGAAACATTTCTGATTATTATCAATGTTGAACACAGTTGTGCTGTTCGATATTTTTGTGAAAACTGATGCATTTTTCAGGATTCTTTGATGAATAAAAAGTTCAAAAGAACCGTATTTCTTTAAAATATAATTATTTTCTAACTATTTAAACTACTGTTCAAAAGTTTGGGGTAAGTAAATATTTTTCCTTCTTTTTTTTTTGGGAAGAGATTAATATTTTTATTCAGAAAGGATGTTAAACTGATAAAACAGTTTCTAACTTATATTGTTTGAATAGATTTCTATTTTTAATAAAAGCTGTTCTTTTTATTCATTAAAGAATCCTGATAGGTAACCAAGAAAAATGAAAATATTATATTATCATATTATTCTGATTTCTGAAGATCATGTGACACTGAAGACTGGAGGAATGATGCGTGTTTCTGTAACAGTCCAGGAATGCGTCGCGTCGCGTCAAGGCGAGGTGGAATGAACAGAACAGATGCATTGAAGGAGACGGACGCGCGCGCTGTTTCATCGCTTGAAAGACCATAACACTAGTGATACGGCGCGGGCTTGGTTCATGTAGGGGCGCGTCGCGGAGAATGACGCGCGTCTCACCTCGTCCGTCACTCGCGGTCCTCTCCGCGTTTTAAAATCAATGGCACGTCCTAAAAATGGCAGATAGACAACGCGCGCCAGAGCTGATGTCGCTGCATCTCTGACTATGGATGCGATGCGCGCGCGGGTCTGACTGAAGAGAAGCCGCGGATTCCGTGACGCGCGCGTCTTCCTGTATGACGCTCCGCCTCCCGCGCGCGTCACCGCCTCAGGAATTTATTTAGGGTACTTATAAACATTAATCTACGATGTACAACACAAGACACACTGTTTTATGAAGAACAATATTTATCAATGTACAGAGCTAAGGAAATCAATGTACATAAACAACAGTTTTTTTTAAAAACACTGAATTAAATTTGTTATTTGAAGAAGACTAGAAAAACTATGTTTGCTCGTAAAACACTCCAATTATCTTTGTTTTGTTTATAATTTTTGAAAATATGGATTTTTTATTTTTGAAAAATCTAGTTTTCAATGTTTTGTTTTGTTTTTTGGCACAGGACAGTTGGTCTGAATATTAGATGGAAGTCTACCAGCTTACTACCTAGCACGGCTATTACTTTAAACTGGATTTTCAATGTAATTTGGTTTACATTTTTAAAAGCATTTGTAATACATCACAATGGGTTTTACATAATCGTTCTGATGGTCTGGTTCACTGCAGTTGAATCTTAAACAAGAGCAACTAAAGCAATGCACTCTTGAACAAAAATGTTCTTCATTGGTATTGATTGATTCTTGAAAACCTTTTACATCATTAGAGCCTTTGTATTGCAAATTTTTTTTTTCTTTAGTGATGCAATAGAAGAATAATTTTTGGTTCCACCTTTCACAACCTTCCAATAAAAGAACAATTTTTCATCAGTGTGAAGATCATTTTAATAATATGAAGAACATTTTTCTGTTATAAAGACCCTTTGGTGGTTCCATGGATGTTAAGAAGCTTTATTTATTAGAGTAGTTCTGTTCAGAAAGACTTCAGTGGAAGGTGTTCTGGAGAACTCACAGCGCTTCTTCTGTGGCATCGCTGTTATTTGTAAGAGTGCAAGCAGGCCTAGAAATCTTTATATTTGGTGTCGTATAAACCCTGTTCTAATGGGGTTTATTCTCTGCAGTGTTTCCTGAACGCACACGATCTGAGGGCCGCGGGTCCCTTAATCAGGTCAAGTGCACGCTTCATTACACTCGCTGGTAGCTGCCATGTAAAGCACCAAACCTCATCTCAGAAGGCCTGACCCTGGAGAGCTCACCGTAACGACTCCTGCACTGACGGCTGGACTAATCATCGGCCTGGATGTGAATTTTAGTCTGCCAGTTATTTGGTTCGGCGCTGGTGTTCCACGGGATGCTCAGATGTGCAGGTTTGGTGTGTGTATTACAGCTCAGTCCAGCAGATCTCAGACACAGACACACTTACAGATGAGGTGAGGAAGAGGCTTCAGAAACAAGACCAGACTGACCAAACAATTATTCTAAATTAAATAGTTAAAGGTACATGTGCAACATAACAGGACAATAAATACAAAATATAAATGAAAACAGCAGGCATTAAATGTTCATAAATGTGAAAATCCTTAAATACATGCATACACGCACACACACATATATATGAATAGATCAAATGCAAAAGCTTCTTAGGTGTCATGTTTTGTTTTATGTATCACCCTTTTTGCTTTTTTTTTTTCTTGCGAGAGAATTCAACAAAGCCATCAGCTGAGGAAATCACTGCAAAAATGTTGATGAATTGCCAGAAAATGGTGTTTTATACATAATTACTCAGGTTACTTCAGGTAGGGTTTTGTAAATATAATTGACTGTTTCATCATGAACTTCCACTGATGGTGTGCTCGAATGATTGTGATTCTCCAGTGTGAGTTCTGTCAGGACGTGTTAGAGGGGTTCTGAAGACTCAAAGAGAGCTGGATTGAGAGAGACAGAAGGAGAACGAGCAGCGCTCTCTCGCTGATGGCATCTTCAGATCTGCTCCACACTGACCGTCTGCATGTCTTCACTGATGGATCACAAGTGAGGCGATGTGGTGTAGTGGTTAACCATCTGGGTCGGTGCCTCCAGGAGGTCTAAATAAGACTGAACATGTCATCAGAAAAACATCTATATACGTGTCCATCAAAAATATGTTCCAAGAGTGTTTCGATATTACGATATGTAAACATTATTTCTGAGTGTTTTCAGAATGCTCGGTTTTTAAAGATACTTTGAAAAGATTTTTTTCCTTGGTTAAGTGATTGTTAGAGAAAACATTAAGGATGTTCAGTTATGATTTTGCAAACATTATGGAAACGTTCCCTGAATCATCTGAAACAAGTAGCATTTAGACTAACATCCAGCTAAAATGTGTCAGAAAAACATTGCAATGCATGTTTTTGGGCTAATGCTTTGACAATGTTATTAAAAACCAGATAACTTTGAACAAACATTCTGTTAACGTTACTGGAAGAATATTAATTCATAACCTGAAGACATTCTCTGTTAATTGGATAGCAACCTACAAACTGACAGGCCTACTGTATCTCTTTCCTTAAATCGAACTAAACTACCAAACTCATGTTTGTTGCATGCAAGACAGTGTTCATACATGTTATATACCTTTATGGAAACAATAATGAAATAATAATAATTATAATGTAGCTAAGTGATTATAAAACGTCTTTTTCATAGTTTGTAAGTGGGACCGGATAATTTTGAAAGGTTCTAGTCCCGTTTGACAGAATGACAGCGACATATTTCAATAATCAGTAAAGTTCAGTCATGAGTAGAGTTTAGATTTAACCTCTGACGGGAACTAGAACGAGGCCGTGAAAGACTCAAGTGCGTTCCACAGATTCCTCACTGTTGATTACAGATTGTTTAGCTGATAAAATATCTATCTGAAAAGACTTTAAGTAGACAAAAACTCCATTAAACAGCTCTGAAATGTAAAAATTAGGTAATCTAGCACTTTTATAGAGTGCATGTCATTGCAAGAGTGAATCCTCGCATGCTCGTTTTAACCGCGTTCAATTCAATATGGCGGCTAAACTGACAGACGATTACTTAATTCTGTCTCATTAAAATATGCAGAGCTAATTAGTCTGTTTTGATTCAAATCGATATTAATTGAATGAATGAATTTAGACCAATACTGGATTATTCATGTTTTATCTCACATAAAAAAAAATCATATTTTGGCAGAAACGCAAACACTATATGAAGGGTCAGTGAATCCAGGACACCGCAAGTATTTAAAGAACCGACCTCGAGCAGCAGTGTCCTGGAAATCTGCGGTTTGAATGAGTTCACTCTGCTTTTCTCGCTATCAAACGACACAAAACGAGTTTTGTTAAGGTATAAACAGCAAAAGCGCTTTTACATCATTAATAGACTGATGAAAAACACACTCGCACTTCTGTAAATCTCTCTTTTTTTGTGCAGTGGGTTATTACCAGGCAATGTATTATAAATATGTGTTGCAACAACAGGACGAGCATTAACTCCCATCTGAATATACGTCTATATTAATGAATTATATAGTCAGCAACCCGTGACCTTAAAACTATAATAAGAGGCGCTGGTGGCTGAATTCTGTATCGGACTCCTGTCAAACACAGCCGTTCATTTGTCTTTCAGCCATCAGCAGAATTAATTAACAAGAAATGCAAAGGGTCTAAGTGAATGTCAAACAGCAGTCCATGTTAATGAAAGACACACCTAAACACTTTTTTCACGCGCTGGAAATATACAAACGAAGCCCAAGTTTACACAGCTTTAATAATCCGGTTTTTGGCACAGAAAATGATATATTTGGGCAGTTAATGTATTGATCTCTTCTGCCCCTCGAGTGCACTTTATTTCACCGCTCATTTATCAATGAATAAAAACACCGATACGCTGTCATAAGAGCTGGGTTATCTGGAAGTGTGACAACTATAAATGGTTTAAAGAGTAGCTTCGACATGCATTACTGTTATTTAAATAATTACAATAATTTAATTAATTAAAATAGAATATAGCGCGATTAAATCGTGTTTATAATTGTAATGATAATCGCAACATAACCTAAAATAAAGCTTTATCGCTAAAGAAAAATCTAAATCTGCGAGTTGTTCTTGCTCACATTCTTTAAGGGTGAAATGCATTTGTAGACAAGAATTCATTTTCAGACGATAATGTTTGTGTTTTGGTTCGTTATCAATCTGCAGAGACCTCTGGATGACGAATGGGCCTGTCAGAATGTTGCCAGTCAAAACAGTTCCCCTCCTCTGCTGTAAAATGCCCTACATTCAGAAACAGAGCGCTTTCCCAAAACTTTCTCAAGCGTCTGGAAGGAAAGGCTGGGAAACTAGTTATGCAGTCTTATCTGCTGCGTCAACGACTTAAAGAAATAGACTAATACAATTATCAAATGCCCGATTGATAGAGTCATTAATTATCATGCAAACTCAACAGAAAATTCCGATTATAATTTACGAATCCAGCAACTCTACGTCTGTTTTTTTTTGTGTGTGTGCAATGCGTGATCGCGCATAGAGTCATTTATTGTCATGCAAACTCAAATAGAAAATTCCGACAATAATTCATGATTCCATGATTCTTTTTTTGTGTGCGTTGCTTACTTTTGTACAATGTCTGCACGCACTTATCTAATCTAATGCATGACACGCCACTTAAAAAAGTAATGCCAAATTAAAACCAAGCGCCCAGCATCACTTAGAGGCGCATGCTCGTTCGGGAGCGCGCTGCCGCTGCGCATGCACGCGCCGAAAGGGGTTCGAGCAGAGCTCGCGGTCAATACTGAGATGTTGTGAGTGTCCAGGAGTCACAGCCTGGACTCTTCTGACAGGGTAAGTGTGTTTCACTCGCGAGCGCTTGCTTTTGACTCGCACAAACATGCGGCGCGAGCGCAGAAGTCCGGAGCGCCTCGGCTTCTGTGTTTTAGTGTGTTTAGACGCGCGCGGCGGCCTGACTAGTTAAGTTAACCAGCGATTCTTTTCTGGAGAGCACATGAAAGTCCACCATCATCATCCATCATCTGTGCTGCTGTTACAGTCGGACATGCTGAAGCCGGGCGAGCCGAGCGGGTCTGCTTTCCTCAAAGTGGACCCGACCTACATCCAGCACTGGCAGCAGCTCTTCCCGCAGAACAGCGCGCTGAAAGCCGCTTCTCTTCCGCCTCCGGTGCCGCTGGAGAACCTCCGCCCGCAGAGACCCAGCCTGACCTCCTCCAGCTCCAGCTCCAGCGCGTCTCCCGCGGGTCACATCGCGCTGCTCGGACACCCGCTGAGCTCCGACACCCGAGGAGGATCTTCTCAAGCCAAAGAACTTTGTTTGTCGTCTAACTTTAAGAATGATAAAGGCTCGCGACTGAAGCTGAGCTCCGAGGAGCTGGACTATTATCTGTACGGACAGCAGCGGATGGAGATCATCCCGATCAACAACCACAACGGAGAGCTCAACAACCGTGTGTAGATTCATGCTCTTCCATATCACACACACACACACACACACACACACACACAATCATAAAAATAAACGAGAAAAGAAGGGTCACATGGGAACTTTCTTAAACATCGGCGTTCTTGTGGTTTGAAGAAGCGCAGCGCATCTGAAGAACCTGTCATCAAACATGAATACATACAGTAGCCTATAGAAGGCTATACATGTCTTGTATTTTTTTTACTTTAAAGAAAGGTATAAGCAGCTCAAGAGAGAAACATGGTTTTTGAAAACTACAGAACTCGAGGAGAACCTAATTATTTGAGGAAGAAGTATTTGACAAAACGAGCGCTTTATTAAGCTGCAAACCTAAAACTGTTTCTGGCGATTCGTTTTTGAGAAAAAAGTCAATTTACGTGTTGTTGCGATTTAGAAAATATATTTAAATGAATGCTATATTTAAGTGAATAATTTAGTTTTATGATAAATCAGCACTGGTTTAGTTATTTTAGTGCATGTTCATCTCCTTAGAACAGTTTCTTAGTATTTTATGCAATGGGCTGAAGATTGTGTTGTGCAGCTGATTTTAATGAATTCTAAAGAGTGATCGAATTGAATTTATTCTGAGGCAGGTGTGTGTTGAATTGTGTTTTTTATCCAGATCAGTGATAAATGATCAACGAACCGTATCGAATATCCTAAAACCGTTTACTGAAATTAAGGAAACTGTCTCAAATTAAAATGAATATAAATAAAACAAATTGGACATTCACAATGAAGAAAATGCATTTTAATCTCAGCCTTATTTTAAAACGCATAGACTATTTAATGAATAAACATATTTATTAGATTTGTAGCCTAGGCCTAGTATTTAAATTGGCGGAGATGTCTTGAATATTTTTAATAAAAAAATCAAATATATGATAATTACATTGATTGTCAAAGTCAACAATTGAAATCATTTTTACTTTGAATTCTTCTGAATGATCTTCTGAATCTTTAGATTCTGTCCCGTTATATTTCCGGTATGATCTGTTCCTCTCTGGATAATTAAATCCGCGTTTTGATGCTCGGAGGGAAATACTGTACGAGTGATCAGCAGATCTTCATCGATAAATGCAGCAGCACATGAGGGATGAGAGGACAACACACAATTAATTGCTGTATAGTTTTGTGGAGAGAGTCCGGATCACTGATCGATCTGCTCCATCGGCCCACATTCATCATCCCAACACGGGACATGTGTGTCTCCGGGGGACACCGACACTTCTTTATCTACATGCGCGATTTAGCTCATATTTCAGAGCAGTGCAGCTCATTTATAAAGCGCTTTACAGACCGACACATGCGCAAAAGTACTGATGCACAGTACAAAATAAGACAAACATGATTCGAGACTAAAGCGCATCTACAAAGCAACTAAAGTCAGTTTAGAAGACGATGCACATTGCGATTTATTTCTGTAGGTCACTTTAATGAGCGAAAAATAAATCATGTTTTAAGAGACATCTCTCTCAGAATATGTAATGTAATAAATTTTTGCTCGTTTCGTGCAGTTTTTTAATCATTTAAGTCAATCATTTAAAGTCGAATGCACAATTCTTTTGCATAAAGTCAGTAATTTTAAGTCTAATGCACTGAATATTTTTGTGCATAACTTCAGCTTTTTTTGCATAATTTAAAGTCAATTATTTCAGGTAAATTGCACGTTTTGTGGACAAAGTCAATAATTGAATCTGTTTTTATGTCATTTAAAATCAATAATTTGAAGTCAAGTGCACAAATTTCTGTTTTTCTAAATCTGTCTTTGCACAATTCAAGGTAAATAATTTAAAGTCAATTGCACTTTTGTGTGTGTGTGTGCATAAAGTCAGTCATTTAGAAGCACATTTTTTGAGTGATTACTATTGTGAAATTATTTAAGAAGCTAATAAATGCATCTGTTTTTACATTTGAAGCTTTTGGTTTAAATTCGTTCTTGAGCCTGTACCTACACAAGGGTTTCAAGCACAGAAGCAGAAATGTCTTCATGCATCAGCTGACAAAAGCACAATTTAAAGTTTGTGTGTGACTCAGTGAAGGGGATCTCGGGGGCCGTTCGGGGTCCCATCTGTGTGCGGGTAAATAAGCGTCCCTCTCGCTGTGCCGTCCCTCAGGCTGTGACATGTGTGCGGACAACCGTAACGGAGAGTGCCCCATGCACGGCCCCCTGCACTCGCTGCGGAGGCTGGTGGGGACCAGCAGCTCCTCGGTGACCGCTGCTCCTCCAGAGGTCCCGGACTGGCTGAGGGATCTTCCTCGTGAGGTGTGTCTGTGCACCAGCACCGTCCCGGGTCTGGGATACGGCATCTGTGCGTCCCAGCGTATCCCACAGGGCACCTGGATCGGGCCCTTCCAGGGCGTCCCGCTGCCGCTGGAGAAGGTGCAGTCGGGATCTGTGCGAAACACAAGACACTTATGGGAGGTGAGTGTGTGTATGTGTGTGTGAACATCCTGATGTGTCCAACACAAAGAGGGGTGGGATAGAAAAAGCCCAAACACACTAACTAAAGGTCAGCAGCAGCTGACAGAGAGAGAGAGAGAGAGAGAGAGAGAGAGAGAGGGAGACAGAGAGAGAGACAGAGAGAGACAGAGAGAGACAGAGAGAGAGAGACAGACAGACAGAGAGACAGAGAGAGAGAGAGAGAGAGAGAGAGAGAGACAGACAGAGAGGGAGACAGAGAGAGAGAGAGAGACAGACAGACAGAGAGAGAGAGAGAGAGAGACAGACAGAGAGAGAGAGAGAGACAGACAGAGAGAGAGAGAGAGAGAGACAGACAGAGAGAGAGAGAGAGACAGAGAGAGAGAGAGAGAGAGAGACAGACAGAGAGAGAGAGAGAGAGAGAGAGAGACAGAGAGGGAGACAGAGAGGGAGAGAGAGAGAGAGAGACAGACAGAGAGAGGGAGACAGAGAGAGAGAGAGAGAGAGAGAGAGGGAGACAGACAGAGAGAGGGAGACAGAGAGAGAGAGAGAGAGAGAGAGAGAGAGAGAGAGAGAGAGAGGGAGACAGAGAGAGAGAGAGAGAGAGAGAGAGACAGAGAGAGAGAGAGACAGACAGAGAGAGAGAGAGAGAGAGAGAGAGAGAGAGAGAGAGATGGATCATCAGTTTTCAGCTCTCTAAATATAGACATGGACAGATATGCATGGAAGATTATTTCTATCAGAGAATGGAAAATAAAAAGGATAATTGTGTCATTTTAGCTCACAATTTTGATTATTGTCCTGCAATTCGATGTGAGTTTATATCTCGTAATCCTGATATTTTTCAGTTGTAATTTAAGATGTGCGAGACGTTAACTCGTAATTCTAAGAAGGCAAGTCAGAGCTGAGATATATAACCTGACAGCTGCACAAATTGAAAAAAAAGCCAGATTTGTGAGCTAAAACGTCACAATAATTTTTTTTCAATAAAAAAAGAATTGTGAAAAAAAATCTGAATTGTGAGATTGAAAAGTTGCAATTACCGTTTTAATAAAAAAAAAAAAACAATTACAAGATGGAAACTCAGAATTCAGTGAAAAAAATCTAAATAGCCTAGTTATCAGAACTATGAGTTATAACTTGCAGTAGAGAGATATAAACTAGCCAGCCTGAGAAAATGAGGCAGAATGCGAAATATAAACTAGTAATTGCAAGAAAGAAATTCATAATTACCTTTTTTTTTATTCTGTGATGGAAAAACTGAACTGTGTGATGTACACTCAGAATTAAAAGGAAAAATAAAAATACAAATAAAAATCATATGATTTAAAACCAGAATTCTGAGTTGTAATTGTAAAAAACTTAGAATAATGAGATATAAATATGCATGTCTGAGGAAAAGATGTCAGAAATGTGAGGCACCTTTTTAATATTTTTATTCCTTGGTAGAAACAAATTTCCATAGATGTGCATAAAGCTAAACTTACGCTCTCAGAAGAAGAGAGAGAAGCTGCTAATATGCTCCAGTTAGGGGAGAATAAAGTAGAAAAGTGAGAAGATTGACAGCTGTTTTAATGTTTTAAAGCTGATGTGAAAGTCTGGGTTTGTAATGCATGCGGAGACAGAGATGTTGTTGGTGGTCTGGTTCAGAGTGACGTCAGTTTCTACAGTAAAATTCCTCTAGATTCGAGTGAACGGTGTGTGTGTGTGTGTGTGTGTGTGTGTGTGTGTGTGAGAGAGAGAGCGGAGAATGAAAGGCTGGAATGTGTAAAACACAAACATTTGAGACTGAACTAAAATAGCAGTGCGAGCGCGGCTGAATGATTCTCTGAGTGTGTCAGAAATCACTGCTAATGGAGAATGAATCAGCGGCTGGGTTTGGTGCTCGGTAGCTCCACAGATTCATATTTCCCCTGTTAGATCATCTATTAGTTTAATATGAGCGAAACAGATCGCACGCCGCGCTCATTACAGCCGATCCAGCGTTTGATGAAGACTGTCTGACCTTTTATTGACGTGTTATTCCGCTCACAGCGCTGATGGATGGACGTCTGTCGGGTTAAACACCTGATGGCAGCCATTTATTCAGTCAATTAGGAGCAAATTAAACTGATAGTTCATCTGCTGTTTCTTTAAATGACAGTGCTATAAAACATAGATAACGATAGTCCAGGTGTAATTCATTAGAGAAGCACACACACACACACACGTTCATCATCTGAAGCTGAATAAATCATCTCTCCATTGATGTGTGGTTTGTTAGGAGGACAATATTTGAAAATCTGGAATCTGAGGGAGCAAAAAAATCTAAAATCTTTAAAGTTGTTCAAATGAAGTTCTTAGCAATGCATATTACTAATCAAACATTAAGTTTTGAGATATTTACTGTAGGAGATTTACTAAATATCTTCACAGAACATGATCTTATCTTAATATCCGAATGATTTTTGTCATAAAAGAGAAATGTATAATTGTGACTCATACAGTGTATTGTTGTCTATTTCTACAAATATACATCTGTGACACTGATGACTGCTTCTGTGCTGCAGGGACACAAATCAGGGCTGTTATGATATTATTATATAAAAAATTATTATGTTAAATAGGAAAGATCTCAATAGACGTTCCCCAAAAAAGTAGCATTATAAAGAAACAATCTGATTCAACTTTAAGTAATGATATTAAAAATGAAAACTGAAATATGAAATGACTCTAAATATCTTAATGAGTGAGTCATTGAATCATTCTTTCAACTGTTTCATTCAAACAGCTATTTCATTCAGAAACAAATCAAGTGACTCTTTCATAAAGAGTCACTGAATCAATGAATCACTCGATGTGTTCAAATGGCTGATTTATTTAGAAACAAACCGAGTCACTGTCTTTGTGAAAGAATCACTGAGTCATTGACTCACTTGATTTGTTCAAACAGCAGATTAATAACAAAAAAGCAAGTGACTGTCTTTGTGAAAGAGTCACTGAATCATTCAAATAAATGCAGGCTTAGTGAGCAGAAGAGACTTCTTTAAGTTCAAAAACCTTTGACTGGTAGTGTATACATATGATGTGATTTTTTGCTCCCATATCTTGAATTTTAGGCTAATATAACTTCATTCTATCAGTCAGTCGTCCTGCATCATGTTTATCAGAAACTGCGTCAGTGTATAATGATGGAAAGGTCTGAACGGGGCGCTGCATTAAATGCATTTTAACACGTTATTCATTCCACATTTAATTGCACCAAGTAAATGTGTTAAATGGACATCCTAGTGTATGTCTGTATGTGTATGAGGGATAAATCAGATGTAAACACGTGTCCAGCTCAAACATGTCTCCCAGTAAAAGCGTGTCTTGATCGAGGCGCTGTCATGATGCAGTGAGTAATGTGACGTTTATGAACTAAACACTGTACCTGTGCTGTTTTACTGCGTTAAAATAAACTACAGCGAGTGTCTCAGTGCATCTCACAGGAGAAGAGTCAGGACATCTTCGGTTACACAGGAAGATGACTTTTAAAGGAACAGTCACCCCCAAAAAAATAAAAATCACTCTGTCATCATTTAGTCTCTCTCATGTCCTTATGTTTCTTCTGTTAAATACAAAATAAGATATTCTGAACAATGTTGGGAACCAAACCATTTCTGGTCCCCATTGACTTCCATAGTGTTTTTCTCCATATTATGGAAGTCAATGGGAATGGGAAAGTCAACCAGAATTTGCATGTTTGGGAGAAATATTCCTTTAAAAGCTCTTAAATATTTTAGTATCATTCAGATAATATTGTAGATTTATCAATAGTTTGAAATAGTTATTTAGTTATTTTTTTGTGTGTTTTTTTAATTTAGATTTTCTAATACAAGTGTTCTTTTTAATTTCAGTTTTAGTTTTATTTATTTTGGTAAATTAAATGAAACTAAACGAAAAAAGGTGAAAATGTGTTTTATTTTAATATTTTCTGTTTTTAATTTTTTTATTTTGTTGAACAGTAAATGTGTGCATTTTGTGTTAATTTTTATTAGATTTTCTAATATAAGTCATTTTTATTTCAGTTTAGCTTTAGTATTTTAGTACATGAAATTAAGCTAAATGAAAATAGGGGAAATGTGTTTTTTTATTTAAATATATATATATATATTTATAGTATTTTTTTTTTTGTCTTTTTTAGAATATTTTTTTTTCAGTTTAAGTTTCTTTGGTACATGAAATTTACTAAACAAAAATTATTAAAATGTATATTTTCTGTTTATTATTATTATTTTTTTAAACATTTAACAAAATTTTTTTTTGTGTTATATTATATAATGTCTATTTAATTTTAATAATTGTTTTTTTAAATATATTTTAGCTAGTTTGTCATTTTAATACATCCAGTTAAACTAAATAAAAAATTACCGAAATTTTTGCAGAAGTTTTTGTAACTTGTGTGTTTTGTAATTTTTAAAGTTATATTCATGTTTTAAATAAATATTATTATATGAATTATTATATTATGAATTGATCATGTTATTTATGGGGCAGAACATAGTCTGAGCATGACTGAATGCTTTTACACAAATATTTCTGCCTCTGCGGATGTTGGTGAATAATCTTTTTTTTTGATCTCGTCTGCTGTCATTGGCTGAGTGTGATGATGTCATCGCCGCGGGCCGCCGGCCAGGATAATTATTTGATTTCTGCTCTTGTTTAACCTGGTTTCATGCTGTATTTTGTCACTGAACTTATTTCATGCTTCATTTGTGTCTGTGTTGTGAGAGAAAGCATCTCTAACCGTATCAGACTGAACAAGAACATGCCGGATCTGAGGAATGAGCGTCTCGCTCTGTTTTCACTGGAGGTTTTTATGGTTGCTTCGTGTTATTTTAAGGCTTGTTTAGTCTGTACGTCTGACTTTAAGCGATTATTATTGACATCCAGCTCAGCCTGTTATGATATTATTATGATGGGAACACTGCTATGGTAGTAGAAATGACTGTATTTAACACACATACAGTAGATATCCGTTTCAGCTTTGTTCAGTAAATTCCATTGGTGCCTGGGTCCTAAAAATGATATAAACCCTTATAATGCTATTTAATCAGGATAGCAATATAATTAGGTTACAATATTAAATGCAAATCCATCTACTTATTTATTTATTCACCATTATATTAATTTATTTATTTATTAACCTTTAGGAAAGTGTTTCAGAGCTCAAAATACGAGCTAAAATAGGAGGAAATTAAAAGTGCTGAATAAAACCACAAACGCTCTTAAAACAGCATTGAATCAGTCATAAGGCGATGAAACTGTGTAGGTCCTGAACTGAAGCGTTTCGTTACTTAATAACATTCTAAAACTGTTGGCACAAAGACATTATTGATACATTGTTTGTGGAGCGTTGCTCTGAAACATTGTAACCGGTTACAGAACATTCAAAAGTAACGTTCCAATAAAGTGATCAAATGTAACAGTTCCGTAATGTTTCCTCTTTCAAAAAAGTTATTCAAACATTTCAAAACTGGACATTTGGAACATTCTAAGAACATTTGAAGGGAGCGTTAGCACTGCAGGTTCTTTTAGTTTGTTATCTTGCACACAAGACGAGGACGACTGTGAGTTCTGACTGTGTTTGTGGATGTCTCTCTTCTAGATTTACGATCAGGAGGGAACCTTACAGCACTTTATTGACGGGAACGAGCCCAGTAAGTCGAGCTGGATGAGGTACATCCGCTGTGCCAGACACTGTGGAGAGCAGAACATGATGGTGGTGCAGTACAGGTAGAGAAACGAACTAACTAACTTAACTAAACCAATCCACACCAGCACACAACACCTGACTGGGATGCGTCCTCTTTACTCCTCACAATTATGGCAGATAGATATACAGTAGTATAGTAAAACTCAAAAAATACAGCTATTGTTCTGTTAGGATTATATGAATTAACAGAAGACACAGGAAAGGAAATTGTTAATAAAAAACAGCAAGTGGTGTCCACAGACAAAAACATAACAGACTTATATATATATATATATATATTCTATATATATATATTTTTTATCTTAAAATGAAATACTAATAAAATATATATTTTCTGTATAGTGTGTGGACAAAACTTGCTGATTTTTTATGTTAAACCTCCCAAAACCTCTTTATAAAGTAAAAACGGTTTAAAAATTCAGTAAATATAATTGTTTTTCGATTTAAAAAAATGCTAAAAGTTTTCTGTTGGTTTTATTTTCTAGTATTTCTAACTAGCTGTATATAAACACAGTAAAGTCCTTATTTAGTTGAACACGTGTGTGTCAGTCGGTGTCTGATGATGTTCCACAGAGCTCAGACTGAAAGGGTTAATATTGAGCTGATCTTCTTCATGAAGCCCCGTGTTGCAGTGCAGCTCTAGATCATCTGTTATGATTTGTAATATCTGTCTGGAATCCTCTTCAAAGCCGCCGGTGATGGATGGAGTCCGAGCTGGGTGTTTGGTTAGCTCTGATGGTAATGTGCGCTGGCATCTCCTGCGCAGGGGGCATCCCACGCCGGCTTCATCACTCTCACAACCACAGCAGTACACCGCCGTCAGCACGCTTTGATCTGCGCAGATTCATGATTCGTGTTTGGGAGGTGACGTGTTGGTTCGGACCACCCATCGCTCCCCAAACAGACTCATTCACTGGAGCGCTGCAGTGTTTATGTTGAGCCAAGCCGAGCTCAGAGACGTGTTTTCTCTCTTATGAGATGCTGCTGATTTATAGACTCGTGGTGGAAAGAATTAATAAAATGATCCGATCTCAGCTCTTCCAACAAGACCAAAGAGTCCAACGTTTGTAGGTTTTTTATCCTCTGCTCACACGTCTGACACGGATAGAGTTAGGGTCAGTCCCTGTTCGTCTAAAAATAATATGTGACCCTGGAGCACAAAACCAGTCATAAGGGTCAATATTTCTGAAAATGAGATTTGCACATCATCTGAATTGATGTGTGGTTTGTGAGGAGGACAATATAAAAAAAAAATCTGGAATCTGAGGGAGCAAAAAAATCTAAATCTTGAGAAAACCATCTTTAAAGTTGTTCAAATTACCTTCTTAGCAATGCATATTACTAATCAAAAATGAAGTTTTGATATATTTACGGAAGAAATATCCAAATGATTTTTGTCATAAAAGAGAAATTTATAAATGTATAATATCTACAAATATACCTGTGCTACTAAATCAAGGATGACGATTAATTCAAGCATGATGATGAATGATTTAGTGGATTGACATATTTTATAGTCATTGTATTGTCAGATGTGATGCCACTTTGATTTCTAAGCATTGAGTCTGAATGTTTCAGGTCGTGTATCTTCTACCGAGCGTGTGCAGATATCCCTCGAGGAACAGAGCTCCTGGTTTGGTACAACGACAGTTACACGTCTTTCTTCGGGATCCCGCTGCAGTGCGTCGCACAAGATGAAAACTGTAAGAGAAGCTCTTCTGCATCAGTCTCATCTGAACCATACACACACTTATTCCCACTACACACACACACTGATGCGTCTCCGAGGAATCATACGTGTGTTTTCCATGATTTCATCATCTGTTGCATCAGTGACATTCAGATTCAGATGTGTCTTGTCACATTTAGTCGCTGATACATGCACAAATCTCATCCAGGACAGTTTTCAGTTTCAGCTTTTTCTTTGCAAGAAGTTCACGCTGGTTCTGCTCAGTTTTGGTGGTTTTGGTAAATGTTTCACCAACATACAAATGCATTAGATTCAAGATAACAATTTCTAAAATGTGCAACTAGTCAGTTTCGAAAATGTAACCACAACATGATTCAAGTAACATTTTCTTAAAAACATATAAAACCATCTGGTTCGGTAACACTTTATATAGTGCTTTATAAAGGTTTTTATTATGCACATTTTTAATACATTTGATCTTTTCATGCATAACTGTAACACAAGTTCAAATGCATCATAATATTTGAAGGT
Source organism: Carassius carassius (assembly GCF_963082965.1). Taxonomy (NCBI): domain Eukaryota; kingdom Metazoa; phylum Chordata; class Actinopteri; order Cypriniformes; family Cyprinidae; genus Carassius; species Carassius carassius. The sequence goes on along the minus strand of NC_081775.1, from coordinate 31,947,581 downwards.
TTGCTTGTCTTGTGTTTTAATGCATTATACTTTCTAAAGGCAGAAAAAATTAAAACTGTGGTTACAATAATACATGAGATCAGAAAAGATGCAAGGTATATGAAGGCAAATATTGTCTTAAACAACCTATATGTTCAGAAATTATTTATGATAAAAACAAAATGAAAACAGCAGCAGGTTTCAGTCAAAATCATCAGATATCAAGCATACAGTAGCATTTCTGCACTGCTTTCCGCTTTCCATTGCTTTTAATATATGCATGTGTTTGACGGACACGTTTGTCTGTATAATCATGTTAATCAATTATTTTTCAGAAAACGAGACGTTGTGATTAATCTTGTACAAATTATTCATCTTGATTAAAGAATGTTTAAACATTTATACTAGAAAAACAATTCAAAAACACTAAGTAAGAGAATACATTTTTTTAAATTAAATTATAAAAACTTTTTATGATAATTGTTTTTTTTTACAACTCTTTTGCTTTAGACCATCTATTAATATTAAATCCACAAATAAAACGTTAAGGTTTCAACTGCATCCGTCTGCATCTTCAAATGTAAAAAAAAATACTTTAATAAAGTTGATTAACTCTAACAAAAAAGTTTTTGCTCAAATCAATAAAAAAATACAAATAATGTGTTTATCATTTCTAAACAGGAGAGACTTGGTGTTGTTTTAAAACAAAGGGAAATATATATCGGTATCGGCATTGGATATCGGCTAAAATGATTAGAAAAATATCGGCATATCGGATATCGGAAAAAATCAAGTTTGAATGACTGGATAACTCAGAAGAACTCAGCTCAGTGTTTATGTATGTTCTCCCAGCGAAGAAGAGAGTGAGTCTGACAGTCCAGTGTTTACAGCACACAGACTTTATGAGTTCAGTCTGCTTACTGTCGTCTTTAGACAGAGAAACACTGTGAGAGAGGAGCTCTTCGCTGATCAGAAGCTGTTTGTCTGTGGAGCCCAGGATTCATGTGTGAGTCTGAGTATATGAAGACTCAGATCTGCTGAGATGCAGATGTAATTAATGCAGTCAGCGGAGTCCTGAGATGCTCTGGCCTGCGGAGCACAGCTTTCATCTGTGTGTTTCTCCACGTTCAGTCTAATCTCAGGTCTGTGGCTGACGACTTCTGGAGCTTCATGCTTCATGCTGCATTGAACGCGCTGGCGTTATTGAATCAGAGCGCTCTCACATGTCTCGTCTTACACTCGGCTAATTCAGTGTTTATGTGCACAGCATGCTGTGTGATGATGAATGTGGAATGTGGTTCAGCCTTTCTGAACATAAAGTGTCTGAAGACGTCGATTCATCGTCCGAGATCTGACTCTATGGCTGGTTCTCTAATGCTGTTTAGTTAGAATAAATAAACTTGTTATATTGGATACATTTATTTTTAAATCACAATAATGTTTCACAATTTTACTTTATTTTTGATCTTGTAAATGCAGCCTTGGTGAGCAGAAAATAGTTTTTTCATAAAACATGGGAAAAAAACCTCCTGTAAAGTAGTGTATATAAATGATCAATGACTCTTTGTATAGATGGTCAGATTTTGAAATAGTATCATTGATTTATTGGTATAGTTTTTGTTCATGTTTTGAATTAGATTCTATTTCCTGTCTTCATTTTTAAAGTTTATATATATATATATATATATATATATATATATATATATATATATATATATATATATATATATGCATTTATTTAAATATGAATATGTTTTATATATTTTATTTACTAGTTTTATTTCATTTAATTTTCATTAGGTATTTTAGTACAAAAAAAAACAACTAAGTGAATATAACAAATGTTACTATCTAACTGCTTTTTATGGTTATTATTTTTATAAAATATTTGATAAATTAAAATTATTTTTGTAATATTTTATTTTGGTTAATATTTATATTATTTTAAGTAAAATATTTTATAAATTTTAAAAGCATATATATATATATATATATATATATATATATATACTTTTTGGAGAACAGCAGCAGTCATCAGTGTCACAGATGTATATTTGTAGAAATAGACAACAATACACTGTATGAGACACAATTATACATTTCTCTTTTATGACAAAAATCATTAGGATATTAAGATAAGATCATGTTCATGAAGATATTTAATAAATTCCCTACCGTAAATATATCAAAACTTCATTTTTGATTAGTCATATGCATTGCTAAGAACTTGAGTGATTTTCTCAATATGTAGATTTTTTTGCTCCCTCAGATTCCAGATTTTCATACAATCATAAAATTGTATTTGGGTTCAGATTTGTCTAATGTGGAGTAACTGAGTGTTTCTCAGCTTGACTCGGATGTTCTTCTGCTGTTTCTGTGGCAGTGAACGTGCCCTCTTCTGTCATGGAGGCAATGTCTCGTCAGGACTCGCTCCAGCCCTTCAGTAAGAGTCCCAAACCCTCGTCTTCCTCACTGCTGCCGCGCTCCATGGTCTTCCCTCAGACGCCCTGCTCTCGGAGCTTCTCTCTGCTGGACAAGAGTCATGTGGAGTCCAGCCTGAGCCAGATGAGCGGGAAGAACCAGCGTGTGCTGGCCAGCCCCACGTCCACCAGCCAGCTGAGCTCCGACTTCAGCGACTGGCATCTGTGGAAGTGTGGCCAGTGCTTCAAGACCTTCACGCAGAGGATCCTGCTGCAGATGCACGTGTGCACACAGAACCCCGACAGGTGTGTAATGTGCTAGACTGAGACTTCTTATAGCACTTGCATATTATTGCTCTTTTGTTGTTTTGATTGTTTCTTTTGTCATCATTTGTAAGTCGCTTTGGATGGAAGTATCTGCTAAATGACTAAATGTAATGTAAATACAGACTGATTCAAAGCAGCTTTACAAAGATCATCAATAATATCAATTATTACACATTTATAAATTTTTGAATCTCGCCTTAAAACTCATTTGAATTAAAATTCAGTCATAAAACAGCTCTACTGAACACATATGTCATAGTTCAGGTCAATACAGTTCATTGTTGATTCAGTTCAATAAATCAAAATTAATGAATTATAAAACAAATTCAATTCTTAGATTCTTAATTTGAAACTTGATCCTTAACTATAAGTAGCTTTACAGAATACATACGTTTTATAATTCAATTCAGTTTCATGTTGATTCAATTCAGTTCAATAACAGATTCAATGCTGCAAAATTGATGAATTATAAAATAAATTCAATTATCCGATTCTAAATTGGAAATTCAGTTGTCAGCTATAAAGCATCTCTACAGAAGACAAAAGTGTCAAAATTCAGCTCAATTCAGTAGAGTTTATTCATTTCTATAAAGAGTCGATGTTGCAAAGCTCATAAAATCTGAAAAAAAAATCCAGTTCTTTGATTCTTAGTTTCGAATTTGATTCTTAGCTAGTGTTAATTTTGTGTCTTTGGTGTACTATTAAAGTTTTTTTTTATATATATATTGAAACTATCTTTATTTTTAAATATTGTTTTCCTTGTGATTTAAGTTAAAGTTTTAGTAATTTTGTTGTGTTTTTGTCATTTCAAGCTGTTTTTCGTATTTATTTATAAATTAATTAATCAATTGTGTTTTTAACCATTTTTATGGTTTTAATTATAGACACAGTTGTAGATTTAGAGAATTATAATACTCTGTTCTTAGCCATAAAGCAGCTTTAGAAAAGACAAAAGTGTCATAATTCAGTTCATTTCAGATTCAATTCAGTTCTGTAATCATGCTGATGTTGCAAAGTTCATTTTTAAACAAATTAAATTCCTAATTTGAAATTGATTTACTATCCAGTGTTATTTTATTATTAGTAAGATGTTATAGCATTCTATTAATATTTTGAATATTTGTAATTTTTACATTTTCTGGTTCCATTTAAATTTTAAAGTTTTAGAATTTTTGTTTTGTTTGTCACTTTTATTAGTCATATAATAGTTTTTTATATAAGTTTAATTTAAAAAAAAAAAACTAAATTAAAATTCGGATTTTTAGTCTCAACTAGCTGAAAATAGAAAGATTTTTATATTTTCTTTTATTCTAACTCATGCTTATTTTATATTTCACGTAACATATATAAATAGTTTTTAGTGTCAGTTTTACTTCCAGTTAACTGTAAAACCTGTTCTTAAATATAAAGCTTCTATAGAAGTCAACTGTGACAAGGAGTCGGAGGCGTTCGGATCCATATGCAGCATTTATTAAACAGAATGGTAATACAGGCAGAGATCAGGAATGGCGTCAGGTGTGTCAGGGATAACCAGAATCGTAACCAGAAACAAGCAGAGATCGGGACAGGCAGCGGAGAATCAGAGTCGGAATAATCAGTCCAAAGGTCAAAACACAGGAATAACAAACACTGGGAAAACGCTCGGAAATGTCAGACTGGCTAAACAAGACTTCGCAGTGAGTGAGAGTGAGTGTGCTGCTTTTATGTGTGTGTGTAAATGAGGTGCAGGTGTGGCAAGGAAATTGGCTGATGAATGAGGTGCAGGTGTGGCAGGGTGATTGTGATGCAGTGACTCATGGGTAATGTTGTTCGGGTGTGGTGCAACAGTTTGAGAGGTGCTAGTGTCCAAGTGACAACTGGTGGTGAATGGGTGGAATGGTCCTGACTGGAGTGCCCTCTACTGAAGCTCATGGGCACTCCATCTAATGATTGTGACATCAACAGAGTGCTAATAATTCAGTTCGAGTTCAGTGTTTCAGACTTTGTCGAGTCAGTAGATGAGCGTCTGGACTTCTGATGATTCAGATCCGTTCAGACGGTGAATCTGAGCATCATGATGGGATTCGTTCTGAGATCTTCACGTCTGAAGGTTCCTGAGTTGATTTAACATGACTGTAACGTCATCTCTAAACCTAATTAAACACGGCCGAGCATGCATTGGAAATATTTTGCTTAGCTCTATTTTCCGTGCTGCGTTCAGTTCTATAAATCAGCTGCGCTTCACAAAGACATCCCCAGTCCAGAGGTGATGCAGAGGAAAACAGATGCCACTTATTCAATAAACTAATATTCATACAGAAGAAAAATGTTTGCGGGATGAAGTCGATGTGAGGCTTTGTCGATACTCAACTTTATGACCCTGAGGCGCAGATAAAATTTAGCTGAACGAGGCAATCCGGGACGATCTGTGGGAAATGATCTCGCCGATGCTTTATGGCCTTTGGCTTCTACATATTTATTGATGTTTAGTTTATATGTAGATTTGCGCTGGATAAATCACGGCATCATTGCGCTGCTGTGTTCTGCTGATGCGCAGGTGTTTTTCTTGTTTTTGTTCGCTCACATCAATCTCAGCGGTGACACGTTTCATTAACGAGTAAACAGCCATTCATTACCAAATCGAGCAGAAGAAATATTCTTGAGTAAGACATCCGCTTTCGCTCTGGAAGGGAGCTGAAGGTGCGGCTGGGGGAGGTCTGGAGGGTTATTTATGTCTCCGGCCGCTGCAGCAATAAACAATAAGTGTACATTAATCACTCGTGCTGCTGTAGTTAAAGCACCGCACACATTCATCATCTGAAGATATTCAGCATCAGACAGAAAAACTTCAGTCCCTCGCTCAGCTTCATCAGGAAACACTGACATCCGAGACTATAGAGTGTGTGTGTGTGTGTGTGTGTGTGTGTTAAATGATGCTCAGTTCTCTTCAAGCAAATCCATAACGAGCTGAAGTTTGTCTCTAATCGTCAGCTCATCTGATGCTGAGACGGTGCAGCTCTGGGGTTATTGATGATGACTGGGGCTCTGTGTTTCAGGCCGTATCAGTGCGGACACTGCTCACAGTCGTTCTCGCAGCCGTCCGAGCTCCGCAATCACGTGGTCACACACTCCAGTGACCGGCCCTTCAAGTGCGGCTACTGCGGCCGAGCCTTTGCCGGAGCCACCACGCTCAACAACCACATCCGCACACACACCGGGGAGAAGCCTTTCAAGTAAGTAACAGTGAGTACCAGCCATTCCTACAACCCTCTGTTTCACAAGAATATATGCATTTCTGTACAGTCCATACACTTCAGTTTCTCCAACAAGCACCAGACATGCTTTCAAGCTCTCAATTTTTAATCATACAGGTGCTGGTCATATAATTAGAATGTCATCAAAAAGTTTATTTATTTCACTAATTCCATTCAATAAGTGGAACTTGTATATAATATTCATTCATTACACACAGACTGATATATTTCAAATGTTTATTTCTTTTAATTTTTATGATTATAACTGTCAACTAAGGAAAATCCCAAATTCAGTATCTCAGAAAATTAAAATATTACTTAAGACTAATACAAAAAAAAGGATTTTTAGAAATGCTGGCCAAATGGAAAGTATGAAATGAAAATGAACAGTATGAGCATGTACAGCACTCAGTACTTAGTTGTGGCTCCTTTCCCCTGAATGACTGCAGCAATGCGGCGTGGCATGGAGTCGATCAGTCTGTGGCACTGCTCAGGTGTTATGAGAGCTCAGGTTACTCTGATAGTGACCTTCAGCTCTTCTGCATTCTTGGGTCTGGCATATCACATCTTCCTCTTCACAATACCCCATATATTTTCTATGGGGTTACGGTCAGGCGAGTTTGCTGGTCAATTAAGAACAGGGATACCATGGTCCTTAAACCAGGTACTGGTAGCTTTGGCACTGTGTGCAGGTGTTAAGTTCTGTTGGAAAATGAAATCTGCATCTCCATAAAGTTGGTCAGCAGCAGAAAGCATGAAGTGCTCTAAAACTTCCTGGTATACGGCTGTGTTGACCTTTGACCTCAGAAAACACAGTGGACCAACACCAGCAGATGACATGGCACCCCAAACCATCACTGAATGTGGAAACTTTACACTGGACCTCAAGCAACGTGGATTGTGTGCCTCTCCTCTCTTCCTCCAGACTCTGGGACCCTGATTTCCAAAGGAAATGCAAAATTTACTTTCATCAGAGAACATAACTGTGGACCACTCAGCATCAGTCCAGTCCTTTCTGAAGCGAGACGCTTCTAACGCTGTCTGTTGTTCAAGAGTGTCTTGACACAAGGAATGCAACAGCTGAAACCCATGTCTTGCATACGTCTGTGTGTAGTGGTTCTTGAAGCACTGACTCCAGCTGCAGTCCACTCTTTGTGAATCTCCCCCACATTTTTGAATGGGTTTTGTTTCACAATCCTCTCCAGGGTGCGGTTATCTCTATTGCTTGTACACTTGTTTCTACCCCATCTTTTCCTTCCCTTCGCCTCTCTATTAATGTGCTTGGACACAGAGCTCTGTGAACAGCCAGCCTCTTTTACAATGACCTTTTGTGTCTTGCCCTCCTTGTGCAAGGTGTCAATAGTCGTCTTTTGGACAACTGTCAAGTCAGCAGTCTTCCCCATGATTGTGTAGCCTACAGAGCTAGACTGAGAAACCATTTAAAGGCCTTTGCAGGTGTTTTGAGTTAATTAGCTGATTAGAGTGTAGCACCAGGTGTCTTCAGTATTGAACCTTTTCACAATATTCTAATTCTCTGAGATACTGAATTTGGGATTTTCCTTAGTTGTCAGTTATAATCATTAAAAAAAAAGAAATAAACATTTGAAATATATCAGTCTGTGTGTAATGAATTAATATAATATACAAGTTTCACTTTTTAAAAGGGAATTAGTGAAATAAATTAACTTTTTGATAATATTCTAATTATAGTACCAGCACCTATATATATATATATATATATATATATACACAATATATAACACAATAAAAATGTGATTTTTTTTTAAATTTTTTTAAAAACAAAGTTATCTGTTTTTGCAAATAAACTCTTCATACACACACACACTATTTTTTAACAAAATGTATTTTAAATATAATTTTTCATATAATATATGTGAGTATAACATTTGTCATATTTTAATTCTATAAATTTTCTATATTTGTATTTTTAAATGTATATTTTATATCTAATTTTTTCGTGAACATTTTTTTATATAATGTTTTTTTTTTTTTTTTTTTTTACATACTGTATATAATTTTTTCTTCATATATGTATGTATAAAATTAGGCATATGGAACCCATGCTGGCAAAATGAGTTGAAATGAGGTATTTTCAAAAAGGAGTTCTATTTATTTTCACATTCTGCTTTATAATTAACTACAAAATAAAATATGACTTGTTGGAATCAGACAAAAAACAACTGAGCTACAGCAGTTTGAAGACGACGGAGTCAGCAGATCTGATTTAGACAAAAATCTAGTTTTCTAAAGATTCCAAAGCAAAATCACCAATCATTAATAATAATACTTACTATACTATAATCACAATAAAGCTATTTCTTTATTTTATCTTTGTTATTAAAGATAAGAAGAAAAATGCAAATAAACAGTAGTTTGATCAAGAGTCTTTTCTTGTGATGTTTGATGAACATCGAGACAGATCTATATTAAGCTCTACTGTAATGCATGCATCTAATATAATATTGAACAACAACTTGAGAAGCAGGTCCTCCTCTCAGAAAACATACAAAAAAAGATCATTTTAGAGGTTTAATTACTCTTTGGAGCATCGGGATCGCTAGAAGAGGGCTTAATGTAAATTAAGTAACAGATTGGTTTGTTTGTTTCAAAGTGATGTTCTGTTAAAATGAATCTGAATCCAGTTTCACAGCGCAGACTTTGACTAAAGACAAACCCGTTTCAGTCCTCGTCAAGACAATATTGCTGTACGTTCTCATGTGGTTTCTTCAAAACAATTACAGCATTTGATGGATTGGTGTTCTTTACACGTGACTCATTTCTCCAGCAAACATCATGCTTTCAGTGAATCGTCTGAAGTCTTTATAATGTTGAGATGATCCAGATTTGGAGCTGAAAGCGTGATTGGACAGATGTGTTATCTGTAGTGTGGTTTATGTCTGTGTTGTTCAGACGTACAGCAGTCGTGCTTCAGTAACGAATCAAGCGTCTAATAAGCAATCAGTGCAACACAACCGTGTCATCAGCGTTTGAGCAAAGACAATCATCAGAAGCGCTCTGAAATCTTTAGCTGATCAATGGCCTGAGCTTCTCTCATCGAGCCGATCTGCTTGACTGATCGTAGCTGGAATCAACTTCAGAGTTTGTGTAAGTGTAGATTGAGATGAGTGCTCCAGCGAGACCCAAACCTCATATCGAAAGCTGCTGTGATCCTCAGAAAGCTGCTGTTGTTGTGTGACGCTGATGAGGAGCCGGGGCCCGTTCTGGACAAGGGTCTCCAGGGGCCGCCCATCCTCATGCATTATTGACAGGCTTTCTGTGTGTCTGTCATGAGACCCCACAATTACACCCGGCCTGACCTGTGTGTGTGTGTGTGTGTGTGTGTGCAGGTGTGAGCGGTGCGAGCGCAGCTTCACGCAGGCCACTCAGCTCAGCAGACACCAGCGGATGCCCAACGAGTGCAAACCCATCAGCGACAGCAGCGAATCAATCGAGGTGGATTAACTGATTGACCGGCCGGAATTAAACGACCAGGGAAAATCATGATTAAATGTCACGGACACTTAAGCAAAACCAAAGATTTCCTCGGAGAAACTCTCAATCACACGCAGAAAACCAAAAGCAGTAATAAAATAAGTGAGATGTTAAGAGACATCGATCCTGGCACAAACCGGGGGCGGGGCTATCGGGGGCGGGGCTATCCGGGAGATTATTTATTCATGAGTTCATGAAATGAGACTGTGTTTGGAAGAACATAACAGAACAAAAAAAACTGACATTCTTCAGCACTATTTCTGTCTTGCTTTCCAGTACAACTGTCAAAATAAACTTAAATCAAGATGCAGAATGACTTACAATATTAAGTTTGAGTTAAAAAAGAAAAAAAAGTTTAGAAATACAAAATGAGATGCCATAAGTATTCTTTTTTTTCTTTTTTTTAAAGAAATTAAGAGCATTTATGCTTAAAACAACAATAATAATAATAAAATCTAAGAAAAATAAATTTGCTTTGCATTTATTTGTTTTAGTCCATTGGCATTTATTTCCTTATTTTAATAAACATTTTTTATTTCACTTATTTTTGATACTCACTTCACTCACAACTCACTTCATTTTGATTATTTTCTCAAAAACAACTAATTTTGCATTTCCAGTGAATAACAGTATTAATCCGTTTAATCCCAATTTTTATTCCCAGACATGAAAATGAGGAACCCTCTGAAATAATCAATAATAATAAAAATTATGCAAAAGAGTGTGCAAAACTGTGTTTTATGGTCTGTCACAATTGTGACCAGAGTGATATTAAACTCTTTTTGATCACATAGGATTATTATTATGCATAAAAACATAAAAATGTATAACCATCAGCATATTTCAAACTTGCTACTTTACTGTAAAATGTATCATACAATTGTAATATTAGTGCTACAACATCAGTATCATAACTTATTTGTTACATTTGAACTTTTAATTTAGCGCAGCTTTCACGAACAACTGCGTCTGGATTTCTGTGTAAAGCTCGATGACACTGCACAGATTTAATTGTATAACACATATTTAAAGGACAGATATCTGTACTGGAACACAAGATAGAGAGGAAGAACGTCCCTTTTTAAAGTGTTGAGGGTCTGCCCAGCATACAAAAAATGATTCATATATAATATATTTCTATATCTATAAGCAGGTTTCCTGCTTTGTGTCAAACCAAAGCACCGTTTGGACAGAAACGATCACATCTGTGTATCTGCAGCATTAGCCAGCATGACTCACACTGCTTCAACAAAAATTACTTTCTGTTGTATAAAATGTAAATTCTGAATATTATATTTCTCCCATATCATGCTGTATGGCACTTTTCTGTTTATTTAATATTTCAACTCTTATGCACCGACATGCGAGGCGGTCACAGCGACTGAATGTGGGGTTTACTCTGATATTCCCAGGTAAACTTTATCTCTTGTGTTTCCTAGAGCTTTAATATGATTGAGACACTTTTAATCGGTCATTTCTGATGTTCCACTCAAACCAAAGTCACTAAATGTCTGATAATCATGACTTGTGCTGTATTTTCAGAATGTGTTCGGCTCAAATCCAGCTTTTGTTTGCATGATTTCAACATTTTTGTAAATAAAAATGTTCTTGTGAATAAAGTAATGACCAAACTTTGATTAGCATTAAACTGGTCGATTGTATTTGATGATTTATCTCTCATGTTGTGTTCTGGTCAGTTTATTTTTCATTAAAATACTACTTAGTGTTATTGAATTTGACTAAACTTCCAAAGTGACTTTACTCACAGTTTACAACAGTTTCACTTCTTTCCCCCCAATTATTATTATTTTTATTTTATGTCTGCCTACAAACACACACACACACACACACACACACACACACACACATATATAAATTCCTTGTTACACTATATTATCATATTTTGTCAACTATATTAGCTTTTTGTCAACTTGTACTTTTTACATTTTTGTATTTTTTAAAGATATTTAACCCTCAGTCAAAAGTGACAGATTATTTTTCTATGAAAGATAAAAAAACATGAAAAATGCACAAAAGTACTATTTTTAAATTTTATACTAAATATATTTTCCAAAACATGTTTTACTCTAAGACTGTGAGAAAATCAAAGCCTTAAATCTAAACAAGTTATGTTCCAAATTTGAGGTTGATATCATTAAAAATTAAAAAAGTATCTTTCAGTGAGATTTTGTTTGTGCACAAAACATTTATCAAGCTCCATCCCATTTCAAGAAAGTAGTACATTTCTAAAAAAAGAAAAGTTGATTAATAGATTAAATCCAAGATTTGCTGGGGTTTCCCTGCAGCACAGAAGCAGTCATCAGTAGTACAGGTGTATTTGCATTTTATTTTTGTAATTATTTTTCTTTAATGCCAAAAATCATTAGGATATTAAGTTAAGATCATGTTCCATGAAGATATTTTGTGAAGTTCCTACCATAAATATTTCAAAACTTAATTTTTGATTAGTAATATGCATTGCTAATAACTTCACCTGAACAACTTTAAAGATGATTTTCTCAATATTTAGATTTTTTCACACCCTCAGATTCCAGATTTTCAAATATTGTCCTCCTAACAAACCAGCCATCAATGGAGAGATGATTTATTCAGACTGGTTTTGTGCTCTAGGGTCACATATAGCATAATGAGAGATTTACAAGCCAAACACCAAATTAGGTAAAGGATGGATTACCTCAATATTTAACAAATGAATACTTGACATGAGTTGATTGAGATCAGTGAGACTCCAGCTGATCTGCAGACACGTCTGAGTGTAATCTGACTGTATTCTTGCTCAGGAGTGTTTTCCTCTTCATGAACAGGACTGTGAGTTTTCCTCTGGTTCCTGCAGAAGTGTGAGCTGTGTCTCTGGCCGTCGGTGATGAATCAGGGTGGGCTCCGGGGCCGGGGCCCTGCGGGAAGGTCGGGTCCCTCAGCGTCTGTGTCTGGGCAGCTGTCCCGGGTTACATGTCTGACCCGAGCGCGTCTGATTTATTATCACGCACCTTTCTCCAGCAAACAGCAGAAACACTGAGTCCGGCTGGAGTCTGGCTTACATGTGGAGCGCTTGAGCATCGTGTGTTCGCTGATAAACGGCGTGAATGATCAGAGTGTATTACATCAACATTATTCCTGCGCTTTCTGGCCTTGCTGTGTTTGCTTTGGCTCGGCTGCTATTAGAGCAATAGTTACTAGTCTTAATATAGTTCTGCCCCTGGTTCTGCTGTAGTCTTTGGAAGGTCTCTGAACGTCCCTCTGCTGCCAATTACACACAATTATTAGAGTTCAAGGCTCCTCTGGGCGTTTAGTGATGGTGGTTAGTTTCTGAGAGATGAAGATGAACGAGACGCTGATTTATATTCTCGCTCATGGGAAACATCACGTTAAAAACCACACTCAATGTTATGCTGGTTCAACTATTTATTTATTCTTGAAATTTGTTCAATGTTTCTCATTGAGGGTCATGAATGTGCATGCAGTGTTTCAACACATAGATGTGTTTTGGAAAGGCTTTTCTGACTCCTTCACTGACCCTCATTGGTTTCCGTGCAGTTTGACAAAAATCAACACTTTTGAAAAACAGCAAAGAGTCGTGTGAAAAACAGAAAAGCTTTAGCGTAACTGGTCAAACACTAAAATGTGACAAAATACATGACAACTTTGTGATTTATCTTCTGAATCATCCAAGGAACCCATGTGGCCAAAAAACAATAATAAAAAAAAAAAAATAAAATAAAAAAAATAATAATATATATATATATAAAAAAGAATATAAATAAATAAATAAATAAATAAATATATATATATATATATATATATATATATATATATATATATATATATATATATATATATATATATATAATTATTTCCAAAAGTATATTTGAAATGCTTTAATAAAAATGTATATTAATAAAAAAGAATTAAGACATTACATTTTTACAATATTAAATTATATAAACAATGATAAAAAAAATGATTAAATATATATAAAAAATTATTAAATCATTATTAATTTAGTTTTGAGTAGGCCTATGCTTTTCCTTCCACATTTGCATAGTGTAAATGTAGGCTACTGTAAAACTGAAAATGTATTTAAATATATATATATATATATATATATATATATATATATATATATATATATATATATATATATATATATATTGTCGCTGAAATACATTTTGAAATCTGTTTTGGTTTGAAGGTTGAAAAAAAAAAAAAGGAGGATTTATTTCCGTCTGAACATCGTGACGTTCTCGTCTGTGGTTGTGGGGAAAGTGAACGCGTCCACCTGTTTTTTTCTTGCACAAGTATTTTAATGATTCTCCAGACAGCAGAGCGTTCAGTTCTCGCGCGTTGTTCCCAGAGGAGCGTCGCGCGATTGTAAAACAAACAGCGGAGATGTGGAGCATCCATCAGCGCGCGGTCACGAGAACAGAGACCCGTGCACCGCAGGACAAACACACGCTTTATTATCAAAACATACATGTGAACGCGCTTTTGCTCGCTCTGGAATTTCCTGCTCTGAGGTCACACTTTCACAAGCAATTAGCAAGAAACGCGGACTTTCTTAAACGTCTCCAGAAAGTCTAATTGGAAACATGTAAGGTCTGTGAGAACGGCTGACGAGGAGCGACTCTCTCCCGGAGAAAGCTGCAGGTCTCCGAGGAGCTGTAGCCTACAGTAGGAGTTTTCATCGAGTTCACGAGTTCAGGACCGATCAAACTCTGAGAGAATAATAACACTGGTGGAAATATGCGGACAATAAACAGCATGAATGCACTCACTGTCAGCAGCTGCGTGTTATTCTTCCATTGAAAAAAAGAGCAACACTTACAATAATATTAGTTCATAAAGTGCTGCTTATGTGCAGAGAACAGATGAACTGAGATGCTCGTTTGTTTTGAGGGTCTTGACTGATGAACCTTCAGAAAAAAAGAAAAGAAAAAAAAATATATATATATTTGTCAGCACAACTGTTGATAATTCTTATAATAAATCATCATATTATACTGATTTCTGAAGATCATGCGACACTGAAAACTGGAGGAATGATGCTGAAAATACAGCGGAGCATCACAGAAATACATTACACTTTAACACAGATTCACAACCAATATTTTATATTATAATAACATTTTGCAAGATTACAGTATGTTTCTGTATTTTTGTTCAAATGCAGTCTTGATGAGCAGAAGAGACTTTTAAAAACATTAAAAGTCTCAGTGACCCCAGACTCTTGACCGGTCGTGTATGCTACAGTGACACTGTAATTAGAATAGCAAATATAAAATAAATATAAAATAGTGAAGAAAATAAAATCATATTTGACATTACAGGAAAGCCAGACTAAAAAGATTTGATGCAAACCCTCTACGTTCCAAGTTTTACAAGACAGACAGAATGACATCATAATTTATTCAGTCATTAATTATCATATTATTGACCTGCTGCTTTCGAGCTGAGGTGGAAGATATCATATTTTTTAAAGGAAAGCTCTCCTGCTTTTCAGAGATTTCTTCATGGAAAAATAACAAGTTTGTAAAACAGATAGTTCAGTCCTTGATTCTGATTGGCTGAGCCGTGTTCAAAGCTGTTCTAAATGACACTACAAAGTAACAAACACCTTTGTTTACTTTTGTGTGTTCATGTTTCTCTTTCTTGACAGCTTTCTTCTCTTCAGCGGCCAGGTAGCGTAACCTTGTGTGCTCCAGCTCCACACACGCACACACACACACACACACACAAGCGCTGGCCGTCGGCCATCAACCACTCCTGCAGCACATATATAGAATAACTCATACAATAACTGCTTATTTTTACAGGGCGTCTCCATGATCGCTGGTCTTTGTCTCCTGTTTTAATGTAAAAGGTGAAACCTGAGTATTCCAGCAGCGCACATCAATACAGAGCATCTGTGAAAACTCAAACGAGCTTGATTTTATTGATGATGTGTTTGTGGTAATCTCATTTCTTCTGCAGTTTTCCTGAAGCATTACAACACAGTAAAACATTTACCGCAGCCAAAAGTGCAAGAAAAACAAACACTTAGATGTGGCCTTGACTTAAGGCCAAACATTAGCTGAAGGAAACACACACACACACACACACACAGACACAGACACAGACACACACGCACACGCACACACACAGACAGACAGACAGACACACACACACACACACACAGACAGAGACACACACACACACACACACACAGACAGACACACACACACACACACACACACACACACACAGACAGACAGACACACACACACACACACACACACACACACACACACACACACACAGACAGACAGACAGACACACAGACAGACACACACACACACACACACACACAGACAGACAGACACACACACACTTATCCTGAAGATTTGAGGAGTTTCCTCCTCTACCTGCGGCTCTAATCGCTCTCAGTGTGTGGCGTGAGCGTCAGCTCTAATAACGTTTGCTGGCGTGACCGCTGAATGACCCAGATGCCAGACACAACTCAAGAGCAGTTTTCTGGAGAGATTCGCTGACACCTGGATCACTTCACTGAGGAAATTTACCCAGAAACCCCAAACAGAGCTGACAGATCCATCACAGCACTTCTTTAGTGAACATGATCTCTGTCACCTGCACGTTTACTGACGATCAAAAGTGTGGGCTTTCTTCTGTAGATACAGTAGAAATTGTGAAATATTATTAAATTTGAAAATACCTGTTTTCTGTGTGAATCTGTGTTAAAGTGTAATGTATTTCTGTATTTTCAGCATCATTCCTCCAGTCTTCAGTGTCACATGATCTTCAGAAATCATGAACATATGATGATTTATTTAAAATGTTGGATAAATATCTTAATATTTTGCTTTATAATGTTTTTATAATATTTTATAATGTTGCTTAATATTATTTTGGAACCTGTCATACTTTAATAAAAAAAAAATCTTTATTTATTTAAGCATTTATTTAAAAACATTTTTTTTTGTAACAATACACTCTACATTTCAAAAGTCTGGGGTCAGTCATTTATTTATTTATTTATTTGAATGAAAAGAATACGTATTGCTATATTGTTAGAAAAGATTTATATTTCTAATTAAAGCTGTGATATCTGTGAATCCTGAAAAATAAAATGCACAACTGTTTTGAACATTGATAATAATCAGAAATGTTTCTTGAGCAGTAAATCATCATATTTTCATGATTTCTGAAGATCACTGAAGACTGGAGGAATGATGCTGAAAATACAGCGGAGCATCACAGAAATACATTACACTTTAACACAGATTCACACAGAAAACAGCTAGATTAATTTCTAATAATATTACATAATTTTTACTGCATTTTCAATCAAAAAAATGCATCCTTGATGAGCAGAAGTGACTTCTTTCAAAAACATTGAAAAATGATCCCAAACTTCTGAACAGCAGTGTATATTGTGTTTCTACTACGTTACATGAGAACACAAGATTATTTAAGTGAAAAACGATCTACTTAAATTCATCCATCGATCGTTCAACAAGCCAACTTGATATACAGATGTTTAATGTTGAACATAATACAAGCCTGATTTATAGCTCAATATCATGTTAAGTTATGGAGGCCTCGGAGCTCCATAAATCATCAGCTGTTTTCTTTATATATATATATATATATCTGGCAGTGAAAAGTGAAGAGAGAGGCGAGTGTGGGCCGTTCCAGCTGGTGTGTGTCTGTAACAGTTATTAACAGGCTGATAAGCTCCATGCGGCTCTGTTTACACGGCCTTCGTCCGGCTCAGGGTTCACAGAGAAGCGGCTCGATGTTTCAGCGCAGCTCGTGACAGCTCTCCGTTCCTCCATGAGAACTCACATCAACGTCTGCTTTAACGCAGTAAACTGCTCCATTAGTCTGGAGCTGGTCCTGAACCTGCAGCCTGATTGGATCCAGAACACAAACTCCACACTATTTTTAGAGCCATTAAGATTTTTTACATTGCAACATTATTTTTATGACACTGAAGCACTTTCTCATGACTGTGATGCACAAGAATCTCATTATTTAAAGATACATTTAAATAAAAAGTTTCCTAAAAAGTATCTTTCTATTTAAATATGTTTATTCATTTATATATATATATATATATATACACACACACTCACACACACACACACACACACACACACACACACACACACACACACACGCACGCACGCACGCACGCACGCACACACAAACACACACACACACACACACACACACACACACACACACACACACACACACACACACACACACACACACACATATTTTTTAACTGCTTTAACTGAAATAGAAATATTTTGTAACATTAGAAATATCTTTATCATCCATTTTAAATAATTTAAAGCATCCTTGCTAAATAAATGTATTCATTTCTATGATTAATCCCCCCCCCCCCCAGCTTTGATCACAGGAGTTTTTTTAAATACATTCAAATAGAAAGCAGTTATTTTAAACAGTAAAAGTATTTCACACTATTACTTCTTTTGCTGTGTTTCGATCAAATAAATGCAGGCTTGGTGAGCAGAAGAGACTTCTTTACAAACATTATACTTCTCTAAAACTTTTGACTGGTAGTGCATGCAGTAAGAATTTCACAGGGTTATTTCATCAGAATCTGATCGAATGTGAGGAGTCTGTCTGAGAAGCAGAGAAGCGCTGACAGCTGTGATATACAGAGCTGTTCGTTACAGATCCAGTGTGTGTTTAGCAGCACATCCATCAGCTCAAGCAGCTCAAGCAGCTACCGCTGAAACACTTCTCGTGTGTTAGACAGCGTCCAGTCCAACTAAAACCTTACAAGCGCTCTCCATCCTCTGACAGAAAGCAGACGCCAGAGAAACCTGACACACGGTGTTTGGTGTTCACAAACGAGGAGAGAGCGTCCAGAAAAGAAGAAGAAGAAGAGAGCCGAGGGAGGATTGTGCCTGGATAAACCAGGACAAATGAATGTTTACACTTGACTGACACGAAAGGGAAGACCATATATACGCCAGAAAGCTCTCTTCTTTTTTCGCATGTCAGAAACCTACTTTGCTTGATTTGTTAGCGCTGCGCCGGGCCAGATCTTTTCTGGGAAAAACTGAGATGAAGTATTTCAGAAGGTGTGCTGTCTGAATACGAGGAGATTCACAGAGGATCTGCAGACTAAGAGACACGGCAGACGGATTCAATAGGAATATACACTGGGAATATTCAAGATGTCTGAATGCATAAAGATGGCAACAATAAATGATCACACTCATCATGTGAAATACACTACCAGTCAAAAGTTTGGGATCAGAACGAGTTTTAATGCTTTTAAAGAAGTCTCTTCAGCTCATTAAGACAGAAAAAAACAGTAATCTTGCAAAATGTTATTACAATATGAAATAATTGTTTCTATTTTAATATCCTTTAAACTATAATTTATTTCAGTGATG